>NC_056609.1:2732644-3036985 GCF_018340385.1 Cyprinus carpio
TTGAATAGGATGATGAAGTGTACATTTTTCTTTTTCTAAGATGTATTTTTAGACATAGAAATATGTCTTTCTATACTGGCAACAACTAGAAAAATTAACAGTAATACTTTTTAAGATAATGTCTCTAAAATGGACAATTTCTCTAAAATGTTTGTCAGGGAAAACAACAACAACCACAATAAGAGTAATAATGATGATGGCAGCAATCTTGTTTAGGTGTCTTTGTTAACACCCAAAAAGAAACAACCCTAATAAAATTCTGCACATTCTCATAGACATATGAAATCTATTTTTGTAAGCATGTGTTTATTTCATGTAAGTTCAGCCATGGAATTTCGCTCTCTGCAATGTGCTTCTTATCACTGTGGCACTCAAACACCATACTTCTCCATCAAATTATACCACAAATATGTGAAAATGTATGTATTACTATTCCAGGCTGCTGAAATGCAATCAAACCCTATTCAGACAGATCAAAGGTACAGCACAAATCTGTGATTATACACAGTATCTAGTGATTCCACGTGACTCAAGTGAACAATAAGCTGTAATTAAGTTGCAGTCCAAATAAAGTCTTATTATGGAAAAGATTAATTAAGTTGGTATTCTAGGTCATGTTCATTTATCACTGTCACAGTTTTCATTCTGTCATGTAATAATTCTTTACAAAGAAGTCTGTGTTTTGAATAGATGAAACATTGTTTCTGGTGACCATTTATGATTCCAGCTGGATAAAAGCAAAGGTCAACACTTACTTACATCACTGTATGCCATTAAAGGGGCAACATACTGTATTTGACAACATGACTACAGTATGAACAGACTTGTTGAAAATGACTGAAAGGAAGGGATGTTTTTAGCGCTTGATTAATGTAGGTTTTTCAATGGCTGATAGCCTATTAATACAAATGTGGCTGATGGTCAATGCGTTATAATGTCAATAATTACATAATATAGGGCATAATATAGAAAACAAATTTGATTCTCCTAAAATTGTTAAAATCAGATGTATAAATTAAATTTACTATCCATTAAAATGGTTACTTTTGATTAATTAATTTCAAAGACAACTTTAACTGCCTGCTAAAAAGTTTTTGGTGGAGGGGAGACAGAGTGATGATGCCAATCAGTAGATGTGGGAATGATTAATGAGGTCATGTTGAACATAGGTCAATGGGCAGATTTGGCCAGGATTCCAAGATAACACCCTTACTCTTTTTGAAAGACATATTGGGATTTTTATGACCACAGAGAGTCTGCACCTCGGTTTAACATGTCTGACAAAATACAGTACTTTGTTAACAGTATAGTATCCCCATCACTATACTGGGGCATTATGACTCACAGAGATTGCAAGGTGAGCACCCCCTGCTGACTCCACTTGCACATCCAGCAAACTGACCAGGCTGAAGCATGCTTAGTTTCACTGGGCAACAAGGTGTGTGATAGTTGCTGGCTTGTGAATCTGCTTCAGAAAATGAATCGTTTGTGAAATGCTAAAGAATCATTCAGCCCAATTTGTGAACTGGTTATTCGTTGAAAAGCACTGACTCAAAAGAATGATTAACTCGAAAATCAATCATCATTGTCGCTTGTGAGCAAAACCTCACTCTGCAACGTCTAGCATTTTATTTTATTTTTTGAGCAGAGAAAAGCTACATTTTTTTTTTTTTTTTTTAAATATTTTACTACAGAAAGTTTGATTTCTTTTTTATTCTTGAAAGCACAATTTTAAAATAATAATAATAATACTAATAATAATTACCTTATTTCCAGGTGTTTGGTGACTGAGGGAACCCTGCACCTTTACACAACAAAGCAGGCCAATATCTGTAATCTCATAATGGACAAGTAATGCTCAAAAAATGCAATGTTTGCAATGTGTTGAAAGATGCAAAATAGAAAATGGTCAATATCCATTGACAACGCTATTGGTGTATTTTGGAACTAACAAGTCAAAAACATGTAAATTAATTTTTGCAGTGCAGCTGGCCTGTCCAATATATCAGTCCTCGGCAATAGCTTCACTTGCACTCATCTCTGATCCTGCAACAGTTAAAATGTCTCACAGAGTTAGATTAAGCTTCTTGGCTTAGTTTGTTTCTTTTTTCACTGTATTAATGAATGTCGCCCATTTCTAGGCTGTTGGTAATAACACAGTTTAAAAGCGGATGATACATTTTCCTTCTATCATGCTCACTTGAACAGGCTTTTGATTGTTTTTGGGAGTTTTTTTTTTATCCCAATCAATGTAGTTATTTGAAGCATGCATTTCAGGCTTACTTAAGTGCTGGTATTCTTAATGATAAATATCCTCAGTTAGATACTTATTACATGGTGATGAAACACAATATAATGTTGCCACTCAGACAGGAAATGCTGTTTTGTCCCCATATTATTCATGACTGTTGCTCCTCTTTCCTGAGAACTGTCCCTGGAATCCGTCCCCCTCTATTTTTGCTCATACACTTGCTGCCTTCTTCTACTTACCCCTCATTTTGATAATGTAGCCTTTAATCAGTTGTCACTCAGAATATTTGCTCATTTTGATGGGCAGTGAGATGGTGCCGGTGGGACAATTTCGTAGTTGTGTCAGCTGCGTGCGATTCATCCTTTCAATTTCCCACAGTGCACCTCATCCAGAGGTCAGCTGTATTGAAATGGCCAAGAGCCGTTCTGGGCAATGAAGTGTGGTTCGCCCCTCATCCATGCAGTTGGAAGTCACTATGCACATGTGCAATGTTTCTTGACCCCCTACTACAGTTTCACAACCCCAAGATATGAGAATGCAGAGCTATAAAGGGATTAGTTATTTCAAGAATATTAAAAGAGCATTATACTATGGTGCATCCATCATAATACATGCAATGAGCCACTATCCTGCAAATTAATCATATTCAGGTTTACCACTGCCACTCTGATCTCACTTTGCTATTAACACATTTTTAAAACTATAGCTGTTAGGTTAGCACAGACATTAGAAGGGCTGTTATGCATTGCTGAGTGTAAAAGATTGGTAACAGTTCTAATCAAGACATGTGATGCAAATCTGAAACCATGGGAATATAGTTCATGACTGTAGATATTGTACGAACTCAAACATAGAAAGTAAACACAGTAAGAGAAAACAGAAGCAATGGAACGTAATTATGTTTAAAATACAGTAAATGTCTCAGGAATAAATTATACATAAGATATTTGCATTAACTTACAAAACGTAAAAACATATTTTTAACAAACAAATCCAATTCTGTTGTGTTTGATATGAATACTGCCTGTTTAAACCCTAAATTAGACCACATTTCAGACAGGTACATGCCACAACATCTTCAGTAGTATATTAAGAAGATCATGCCCTTCTATTTGAACTCTTTGAAAGAGTTAACAGTAATTAACTAATCTAATTAACTACATATTACATGTAAAAGTAATTTGGAAATGTAAACATACTAATTTACTTATATTGCTATAAATAAATAAATGTGAATTTTATTTACTAGACAACTAATTTTCTGAAGCCACATTAACATGGTGCCATCAAAACTGACATACCCTATTCTCATATTTAATAGGCACCATTAGCATGACTCTTGACACCCAGCAATTTTTTAACAAATGGCAAGCATCTTTTGGGCCAAATCTCACTGTGACCATTTGTTATAAAGGTGCAAAAGCTTTATGTTATATGCTGTGACAATTTACATGCAGCAGTAAATTTAATTTAGAAATTGCCAGTGTTAAACCATGAATTTCCTCCTGACAGCTCACTGGGATGTGGTGAGAGCACAGGCTGTGGCACGGCCTGGGCTGTTGACACGCCAACAAAGTGCTGCGCTGTGTAATGCAAAAACTAACGGGGAAAGGTTTAAGGACCACTTGCTGTTCATTTGACATTGCAATCAGCGTGACCTTTCCAAAAAACAGCAACATATGCACACTCCCAATGTGAAAGAACACTGAGGAGAAGAATTCTGGTTTTTGAAAAAGGTATAGCTCTCCTCCAGCAACCAGACATCATATTTTGCTATGCCCGATGAATAATAAGGCAGCCATTAGACTAGGGGCGAACATGTGATTTGGTGTTGTCTCATTTCCATTTTATTCACTCGCTCAGATTTGATTATCTTCTAGGGAACATTTGTTAACCTTTTTTCACCAAAGGAGCCGATTTGCCATTTGATCCCTTTTGATCATGAAACAATATCATTTTCCACAGTGAATTCCACAGAATAAAAGCCTATATAATCATCAGTGATGTAATATATAGACGAAACTCGGTCTAGTTGTGTTTTTTTTTTTTTTTTTTTTTACTTTTAGGAAATATTCCTTATATTTTAACATTTATTAGGTAAACTGTCACATAAACCAGCCTATTATAGACTTTTTAATATATTAAAACAAATATGCAATAAAAAAAAACATTCATTAATTTAAAACAAAATTATTTAAATAAATAATGAATAATAATGAATTAATACATTCCATAAATGTATAACACTGAAAAATATGTGACATGCTCCAATAAAATGCAACAACTTTCCCTAACATGTGGTTTTCAGTTTCGTCCCTATGAAGCGAGTTGTGTTCGAGTAGGGTCCCTAGACATTGTTTATTGCGCCCTATTGCCTGAGAATGGGATATCTATTGAAGTTCACTTTACTAGACAAAATGCATTTATTCCGAAAACACCCTGCAATGCCTTCACACACAGATGGAAAGTCAGTAATGCATACACTTAAAAAAAAAAAAAAAACAGCCAGTAAAACAATGATTATTGGAGTATATTTTAAATGAAAATTCAATTTCAGTTTTTGTATTTAAAAATTTCAGGGGCTCACTTGTTACGCAACTGCTATAGGTACGATATTTGGATTTTAAGTCTGGTAAACAGAACAGAAACGGAACAGAAAATAAAAATCAACATACTATACAAAACCACTGCTAAATAAAACCAGCAACTGGGTAACTGGACTTTTGACTCAAAAACAAATAACTACAGTATAACAAATAGTTACTTAAGAATAGCCATTGTGATAATTTTGTGACAATTACGACAACTAGTTAGTCTCTCTTTTATATTCCTGTTCATTTAAACACTTACAACATGTTACACGTTTATCTCATACTGATGAAGAATTACTACCACTAAGAGAGAAAACTGCCTGGAAAGGTTTTACCTTTTCTCCTTGTTGCTCAATGCTGACATAAGCACTGTTTTAGTTGCCACGGTAACGTTATAACGCAAAACACATAAAGTACATGGCTCAACTTATGAGAGTATAAAGCAGTCAAGATCAAATGGAAAGCATTAAGATTAAAAACAAACAATTTGACCTCACTGTGCTTTTAAGAGTGTCTTGTAATACTCCAAAGTAACACATCAATACCCAGCTTCTTTACTGAAGCTCGACTACATATGGGATATTATAATGCTATGCAAGCCAGTAGGAGAGGTAACAATTTACAACAACTGTACATGAATAATCACGTACTAAATTAAACGTTACTTTAATATAAACTGATGATGAAATAAGACATCTACTAATCAAGAACTAACCTTAAGTATGACATAATTCATATGAATTTATTTGTGAATAAACACATCGACTACATGTTTGCAAGGTAATGTTTTAATTAACACTATGGGGTAAGCATTCATATGAATTCATGAGTTACCTCTCTGTTAAGGTTAGGTGCTGGTAAGATTAGTTGAGGTATGCAGTACATTTTTATGAATGCAAGTTTGGGCTGCACACACAATACACACCACTTAGAAAACACTGTCACTAGACAGGATTTTTTTGTTATTTTTTTTTTTTTTTGTACACTAATACAAGTACTTACCTTAGCACCATAACACAGTGTGCTAATAGGCATGGTGGAGGCAACAAGTACATTTTTTTTGTCCTGTCCAACGTCATACATTCACAGGCTAATCATACTGATTTTATATATACATTTTGGGCCAATGATATTATGAGCAAGGTCTATCCAGCACAGTGGTGCAGTAATAGAAACCAAGCGTCCATCAAAATGTCCTGTTAGATGAAAGCTCTGATTAATTTGCTTATAGAAATTGCTTTAATAGATTATTATTTCATGCTCATGATGCACCTTGTTAGGACACTGTGTGGTGCTGTCTGACCTCATCCTATAAGATACTGGAAGAATGCTTCATGGATGTAACCAAAGCAAAATATCTAATTCAGAAAGATACAGAAAATCAAATGAATAAAGAGCTTTCCCAAATAATAGTGAAAATACACAGACACAGTGACTCCTTGTGTTTGCTGAATAATAAGTGAGCCAGAGGATAGCACAATATAATATAAACCTCTAAAATCACTACACAATAATGAGTGTGTGAAGTGAATGAATGTAAACTCTATTAATTAAATGAGCGCAAGTCAAATAGTCATGTATTGTCATGTATTGAATTGTTCATGTCTACTTTTGCTACATGTGTTTTCCTGTTTCCTTGGACATTATTAAAGACTGTATGTTTGAATTGGACTCTGCGTCTCCTTGTTCCTCGCTCCGTGCTCCTCACAGTAGCAATCCGTGACACCACCCAAATCTGGATATATCCAAATACAAATAATTTTGAAATTGTTGTTCCAAATCTGTATGAATTTCTTTCTTCTGCTGAACACAAAGAAGATATTTTGAATAATATGTGTAACCAAACAGTTTCTGGTCCCCACTGTTTGTTTCAATAGAAGAAATAAACTCATACAATGAAACTTAAATGAAACACGGTTAGGAGAACATAATTTTTCACTAGATGATTTTGCAAACAACATTAAAATAAATATTCATACAAAATGTATATTTACAGTACACACACACACACACACTACAGATGAAGTCTTTGCGTTGTATACCACAGTATATCTGCAGTAGTGCTGTGCTAAGATTCACCCTACACCCGACCTGACTCTGAGAGGAAGTGTCTCTATAGGCTTTCTGCTCTTTAAAGACACTCAATCAATGCTTGTGAAGTTCACAGTCTTCCCTCACTGACAATCCATTTAGTGCCCTCTCATCGGGTGCTCTCTCACTCCAGGCCCATTGGCTGATGTGTAGCATGTTCAAAGGCACATATTGGCTATGCTGAGTATATGAACTGCTGTGAGAAGTAATGTGGTCTACTTGATATAGCTGGACGATACAGCTGAAAGAAAGGTTCAAAGTTAAAATATAAAAGTTTAACTTTTTATGTATGTGTGTGTGTGTGTGTGTGTGTGTGTGTGTGTGTGTGTGTGTGTGTGTGTGTGTGTGTGTGTGTATATATATATATAGAGAGAGAGAGAGAGAGAGATGCTTAAAAAAAACCTAAAAAGAAAAAAAAACATACGCAAGTAAATTCCTTGGAGAAATGAGATAAGCTTTTCTAGATCGAAAATGTAGGTTTGTCACTACAGGAGGTTTTCTTATCTGCCAGTACCTGATATGTACCCTTTCCACTCCATTACATTTTACTAAAACAAATAAGAATTGTTACTCTGGTGAGTCAAGAAAAAGAAAATGATACAAGCAGTTACAAGACACCCTGTCAACCCCTTTAAACATTAAGTAAAGTCTGCTTGATGATTTTCACTCAATTCAGTGCATACAGATTTTTCTTTCAGAACCCTAGGGAAGCCCAACAATAGAGCCGATAACCAGAGTTTGATCAGTCCCCTGGTGTGATAGATGATGGCAGACAAAAATGTAGTTCAAGACATCACTTGTTCACACACTTCTGGTGGGTTGGGGCGGAAATGTTGGCTGGACAAAATAATGTGAACACCCATTGGGGTTAATAATGTAATTTGTGTTGGCTACAGTTAAAAAAAAAAATAATCAATTTTGTTTTGTCTGTATTCTCTAGGTTTTACAGTAGATCAGTGTAGTATAAGTTGTGTTCAGCAAGGTTTAGTTAGACTTTTTTTAGTGCACTTATATTGGAAGAATATATATTAAAACTATAATATTAAAAATAGTGGTGATAACTGAAAGTAAATGATGAGGACACTAAGAAGTATTTTGTCCAAACAACATAGAATTGCAAAACTCAATAACCAATTTCAAGACCCTGTTTTAAAAAAAAAATTAAAATAAATAAATAAATAAATAAAAAGCCAACACCTATGAAGCAGCTTCAATTGTCAAAACTTTAATCAAGGACGCCAGTCCTAAAATGTAAAAATAATGGTGTTATAAGCATAAAACCTGGACAGTTGGTGCAGCATGATAAACTTCAACCTGGTGGAATGACCTGCCCAACTAAATCCGAGCAGCTGAGTCCTTAGCCATCTTCAAGAAACGGCTAAAAACACATCTCTTCAATATTTATTTGATCCTCTAGGCTAGCACTCTCTATTCTAAATCCATCTATCTACAGTCGTGGCCAAAAATATTGGCCCCCTTGTTAAATATGATCAAAAAGGCTGTGAAAGTTAATCTGCATTGTTAAACCTTTTGATTTTTTATTTAAAAAATTCATAAAAATGTATCCTTTCATTGGATAATAAGAATTTAAAATGGAGGGGAAATATCATTATGAAATGAATGTTTTTCTCAAATACTCGTTGGACACAATTATTGGCACCCCAAGAAATTCTTATGAGTAAAATATCTCTGAAGTATATTCCCATTCATATTCACAATTTTGAACACTCCAGCATGATTATAAACATGAAATCATCCAGCTCTGGCTTCCTGTTTCCCAGAAATAAAAAGAGGAGGGAAAACAAAGCCCAAATTCCCTTAATCATCCATCACAATGAGAAAAACCAAAGAATATATTTCTGATGTGCAGCAAATGATAATTGAGCTTCACAAATTGGTGAAGTGGCTTTAAGAAAAGAGCTAGAGCAGTGAAGGGGCCCCCGCAAAAATTCCCATTTCCACCATCACGGCAATAATTAAGAATTTCCAACCAACAGAAAATGTTACAAAACTGCCTGGAAGAGGACGTGTGTCTATATCGTTCTAATGTGTGGTGAGAAGGAGAGTTTGAGTAGCTAAAGACTTTCCAAGGGTCACAGCTGGAGAATTGCAGAAAATAGTTGAGTCTCTGGTTCAGAAAACCTTTAAAAAAATTGTCAAACAGAACCTACATCAACACATGTTGTTTGAAAGGGTTACAAGAAAAAATCTCCTAGCTCATCCAAAAACAAACTAAAGCATATTCAGTTATCAGCCATGACTGGAACTTTAAATGGGAATGGCTTCTATGATCAGATGAATCTAAAAAATGAGTTTTTTTAGCAGCAAACACTCAAGATGAGTTTGGTGAACACATAGAAAAAAAGTCCCCCATGTGTACAATGAAATATACTACTGTAATTTTGATGTTGTGGGCCTATATTTCTGCTGGATGTCCTGGACATCTTGTTTAGATACATGGCATCATGGATTCTATCAAATACCAACAGATAAAAAATCAGTAATTGACTGACTCTGTTAGAAATCTTATAATGGGCCATGTTTGGATCTTCCAGCCATAGAGTAATCCAAACTCAAACCTCAAAAACAACACAGAAATGGGTCACTGAGCTCAAAACCAAGCTTCTGCTATAGCCATTCCAGTCCTCTGACCTGAACCCTACGGAAAATGAGAGAAGTGAACTGAAGAAGAGAACCACCAACATGGAGCTGGAAATCTAAAGGGTCTGGAGTGATTCTGGGTGAAGGAATGGTCTCTGATCTCTTGTCAGGTGTTCTCTAGCCTCATCAGGCATTATAGGAGAAAATTTAGACCTGTTAAACTGGCAAATGGAGGTTTCAAAAAGTATTGAATAAAAGGGTTCCATTAGTTGTGGCCAATGTATATTAGAGAAAAACATTTATTTCATAATGATATTTCCCCCCAATTTAAATTTTTATTATCCAATGAAAGGATACATTTTTGAGATTTTTTTTTAAATAAAAGACCAAAAGGATTAACAATCAAGATGAATTTTCACAGCCTTTTTTGATTATATTTACCAAGGGGGCCAATATTTTTGGCCACGACTGTATCTATCTATCTATCTATCTATCTGATTTCTTTATTAAAAAAAAAAAATACTTGACCCTTTAAGACTTGCACTCTAGTTGTTTTCTAACTGCTTGTTTTCTTTTTCTAAAAAAAGGCCTCTAACACTACATGTCAGCCACACCACAAGGATACGTTTTCTATGTGAATTTACACTTTGATTTTGAAAGAAAACAGCGCATCCTTGTGTCGCGGCTGACACAGAAGAGTGTACGCAGTTTGCGTTCAGCAGGTGTTTTCCAAAATGGTGCTACAGTGATGTGGGGAGAGACAGAGGAGACGACTTGTTGAATAAAGTCGTTATTTTTGTTTTCTTCTTGTACAAAAAGTATTATCGTCACTTCATAGCATTACGGTTAAACCACTGATGGCAGATGGACTATTCTGACGATGTCTTTCATACTTTTCTGGACCTTGACAGTGTAATTTACTTGGCAGTCTATGGGACAGTTACAAGCATCCAGGTTTTCATCCAAAATATCGAATGAAAATGAATGAAGCTTTTACGTGTTTGGAATGATATGGGGGTAAGTTATTAATGACAAAATTTTCATTTTGGGGTGGTGTATTCCTTAAAGAACCAATGGGAAGAACAGAAGAGTTTACATTACAGTAAGTCCTTCCCCATGTAAAGCTATATTATGACTTCAAAAGGTTTTAAATAGTATATGAGTCATATGAACCACTTTTATACTTTTTGGAGAATGACCATTCATTTCAATTTGTTGAATAAATTATGACAAAATATATATATATATATATATTTTAGGGTAAACTAACACTAACTAATGTTTTTGTTTGTTTGTTTGTTTGTTTGTTTGTGTTTTTGTTTTTTTAAGAAGCAGTAACATGCACTAAATATTTTTATATGGTCTCTGTTAATATTTTTAAACAAATTATACCACACGACAAATGTTAATCAGAAAGTGAGGTCAACATTTGTAGTCCAATTGTAGTGTGATGCTAAAAAGCTATTGCAGCTCTGAAACCTGATGCAAGAATAAATCACTGAAAATTACAATCATAAAATGTCATAACTTTTAGTTGACTTTGTGTCAGACAACAGCTTTCAGACTTATGTTATCAGTGTGTATGCTTAGAAAACAAAATGCAGTACCCAGGATGTGCAAATATCATGTCGCGACTTCAAGTAATATTCAATGTTTAATACTAAAAGACTTATAAAATTGTTAGTTTCAGATTCTGATTGGTCAACAGCTGTGTTTTACTGATGAGATTTCATTGGTGTCAGATTACCACAGAAAATAATTTCAGTTTATCCTTCAGTTTCTGCACAAAGTCTGCAGTAAAGTACAAATACATACTCTATAAAGCACTTATTTATTATTCAGTCAAAAAAAGAAGTTTAATGTTATTTGAACTGTTAAGTTGTCTTGTTCATCCAATGCAATTTTGGTTAAACATGTATCAATATTTCTCACATGCATGCCTAATATAGGTAATTACATTTATTTTTATTTTATTTATTTATTTTTTAATTATATTTTTATCCAGACAGCAAGGTTAAATGAAATCATGCTAACACATTATGTGTTGTTATTATTTTTTTATTTAAATATCACAGATTTTAACGAGGCTTGAAAGTGCACTTTCCAAACTAAAGTCTTTATAATTCATAACCAAAAACATTTTATAACATAACCATTTTCATGGTAATGCAATGTCTGATTTTAAAATGGGTTTTAAAGGATGAATTTTGAGATTTTATGTTTTCAGTTGATATATCATTTCTGATTATTTCTAAAGTGTGACAGAGAAAAAGGCAACGAAGAAGACTTTTTTTGACAAGGTCAGAACTCCTGTTATGATGTTGATTTTTGAGGGTGCACTCTTGTCATAAATTAATCTATTACTTTTCCTACATAATTCTAAACAAAAAAGATTGGTAAAATATCTATTTAGGAGTCTTAGACCTTTCCAACGATATATAGTTTGTCATGATTAGATAAGGGTTTAATGAAGTAAATGTAGGCGTCCCGTATACGGGACGGGGTGACAGTTAACATGTTTTTTAATTATATTTTTATCCAGACAGGAAGGTTAAATGAAATCATGCTAACACATTATGTGTTGTTATTTGTAAGTGCATTAGTCTGCACACTTCATATTTATGAACAGAAGTAACCATTAATTATCATTAGTGCTGTCAAAAACTTTATCACATCCAAAATAAACGTTTTTGTCTACATAATATACGTGTGTATACTGTGTATATTTATTATTTATATCTAAATACAAACACATGCATGTATATATTTAAGACAAATATGGTGTCTATATATTGAATATATTTGTATACAATATACAATATAAGAATATAAATATATAAATGTATATACATGTAAATATTTTTAAAATATATACTGTATGTGTGTGTCTTTATATATACATAATAAATATACACAGTACACATACATATATTATGTAAACAAAAACTTTCATTTTGGATGCGATTAATCATGATTAATCATTCGACAGCACTTATCATATATATTTTATATCATATATATTTTTTCTCACTATAGGCCTATGCAGTGACTGACAATAAAACATAAAATACACCAAAACCAATAGACATAAAGACATAAAAGTAATCAATTTTATTTTGTACTGTAAAACAAATTTTCAGAATCCATACTATTTTAAGGAACTGAACAGACCCAAATACAAGCCTTTATTCTGCAATCTTCATCTCCATCCCCAGCAGTGACCAAATGTCAAATGCAATGCCCATTACAGATTTAAAAATTCCACCTCAAAAAGATTTACAACAGGTTTTATGTCAGTGATCAAATGTTCATTGGATCTCAACTGCTTCATCACAGATTGTGACATCATATGTATCAGATGAACTGCATTTCCATGAGAAACATGCTGCTTCCCAATTTGCCAATGTATACTTTGCCCTAAAAGTATGTGCTCTTTTTGTGACAAAAAAGTACATACTTTTGAGTGTGTAGCAGAAAAGTATAGGCAAGCTACTTCATCATAATTGTGTATTTAACGGACCGCTTTGTCACTTAAGTACATGCATTCTGTCACTACTTTAACTGCCCTGTCAATCATCAATTCAAATATAAGAAAGAATTTTAACAATAAACAAACTTTCATTTACCACCTGCTTTCTGTGGTCAGTAAATGCCACATCAAGTATACCAAGCACTGACATTTATGAATCTGGCAAATAATAATCACTGTTTGTGTAATTTTGTACCGAAAAGAATGACATTAACTCAGTGCTAGACCAGCGCATGTAGTGCCTGGTTCTGCTGGGTTGTGGGTGGTTAAAACAACGCAGGATTTGTGCTGAAATAAAGCAACTGAATTTTGAATTCTTCCCTGTATGGTATGGTGATGTCAAACATAGTGATATTTTTGCTCATCATTCTAGGGACTGAAATGAAAGCCAGTCTGCTTGCTTCAGCTCTAAGTTAATGGCCTTTCTCCTGCTGTAAGATAGTGCTTCTCATCTGTCAAGAGAAAAACCATAGCAACATGTCTGAACCAGCTGAGCTGATTCACTGGATAGGGGTTGAAAGGAGTTGTTTCCTTCTACCCAGTCCTACTTGTGAGTTGCTACTGTGTACATTATTTCTGCCTCCTTCTCCCCTTTGACAACAAACAGACACTCTCAGAAATGCCCTAAATCAACATGAAATAACACAAGTCTCTTTGCTCCTACAGCAACTGAAGCCACATTGATCCCAGAGTTGTTATATCACCTGTCCTCAGTCCAAAATCTAACAGCATTTTAGTGGATGTATAATTTCAATAGCACTACTAAAAGACAGAGTTTAACATTGCACCTACTGAGGACTAAATTAATCACTCACAGAGTGAACAATACAGTATACATGTAAAACGCAAAATGAAAGCAGACTTTTTGCCATTAAATGCTGTTTATACCATGGTACATACAGTATACCTACATGGCTATTAGTGGGGAAGACTGCTGTTCACTATTTACATGTGAAAGCAAAAATATGTGTCGCAAACGAAATCATGGTGTGGAAGAACTTATTAAAAGGATACTCCATCCCAAAATTTAATTTTTTCATTATTCACTTACCCTCATGTCGTTCCAAACCCGTAAAAGCTTTGTTCGTCTTCGGAACACAATTTAAGATATTTTGAATGAAAACAGGGAGGCTTGAGACTGTCCCATAGACTGCCAAATAAATAACAGTGTTATGGTCCAGAAAAGTATGAAAAGCATCGTCAGAATAGTTCATCTGCCATCAGTGATTCAACCGTAACCTTATGAAGCGACGAGAATTCTTTTTGAACTCGAAGAAAACTAAAATAACAACTTTATTCAACAATTCCTCTCCTCGGTGTCTCTTCAAATTAGCGTAGCGCCATTTTGACAAATCTGACTAGTACGCAAGCGGCGTACACTCTTCTGTGTCAGCCACACCGCAAGAGTATGTTTTTTTACGCGTTTTTACGCTTTGGTTTGAAAGCAAACAGTGCATCGATGCAGCGCAGCTGACACAGAAGAGCGTACGCCATCTGCGTACTGCTCGGAAGTGTCAAAATGGCGCTATGCTGATTTGGAGAGACACAGAGGAGAGGAATTGTTGAATAAAGTCATTATTTTTGTTTTCTTCGTGTACAAAAAGTATTATCGTCACTTCATAACGTTACAGTTGAATCACTGATGGCAGATGGACTATTCTGACAATGCTTTTCATACTTTCCTGGACCTTGACACTGTTTTGTCAGTCTAAGGGACAGTCTCAAGCCTCCCGATTTTCATCCAAAATATCTTAAATTGTGTTCCGAAGACGAACAAAGCTTTTACGAGTTTGGAACGACATGGGGGTACGTGATTAATGACAAAATTTTGGGATGGAGTAACCCTTTAACTTAATAAAGTGTGTCTATTAAGATTGTATAAGTATATAATATATTATTATTTATTATTCTTTTTTAATGAAGTGTTAGATATGCTGCTGCTTTGCATGATGATATATAATTTATATCTGACTTCCATCGTTTTCAAAATAAAAATAAAAAATATTTAATTAAATGGATTATCCAAAAAAATAAAAAATAAAAAAAAGCCATTACACTATGGTATTCAAATGACATCATTATAAAGTTACACTTCCTGTGGGGCCACAGTGCAAATATCTAATTAGTGGCAACATTAATAAGGACATGAATGTGCATGGATATGGACTAATCAAAGGACTGTGGAAAAAAAAAAACATAACAAAATAGTGTTGCACAATATGTGTTGCAATAGTACTGTTACCCAATCACCAAAAGTGGTAGTATCAGTGGCAGTTAGTATTATTTGTTCCATCAAATCTGTTTTATTTATCCTTCATTTATCTGCAATAATATAAAATACTAAATAAGACAATACAAGGACTGCATCTTATGTTTTCCTGTTCCTTGTATAAATAAATAAACAAATAAATCTGTGTCATGTCTGTTGTATATTCTTGGTGAACCATTTGTTCAGTTCGCATGAACTTAAATCATATGTGAGTGGTCATATGTTAACTTTCTTTTTGTCCTTCAAGGCTTACAATAGAAAGCTGATTTAATAAAACACACACACACACACACACACACACACACAATTACTCTGTGAAAGTAAAGGAATTTTGAGATCAATTATATTTATTATATTTGTATTTGTAATTGTTTACACATTCTAACACTAAGCGGTATTGTTACACCACTTAGTATTGTACTGAATTATAGAATTAAGATATTGTGACTCTATACTGAAATTTCCAGATTCATTTAAGTATTAGGTCTTAAGAAAGGTGCTTGATTTCTGCATACATCCAAACAATATTAGCTAAATGCCGCCACTCATACTAAAACATCTACAATCTTTTGAAAAAAAAAAAAGCTAAGAGTGCTTGTTAAAAATGGCCAATTTCAATTTTACAACACTGCTAACATGTAGTCTAATTAAATTGAATCTCAAAGTATTTAGTCAATGTCCCTCTCTTTTCTTGAGCTCCATAACCTTAAAATCACATTAATAGATCAAAAAGTAGTCATTTCTGCTGACTCTGTCTGCTTTGAATTGCAAATGTTTTAACTGGTTATATGCATGTTGTATGAGAAAGATCTGCACTTGCATAACATAAATGGGTCATCACATCTACAACCCAAGCAACCAGAATGGGTAGACACAGCATTTGTGACCAAAACGAGCCATGTAGACAAGAACTGGGAAGTTGAGGAAAAGCTGTCAAAAAACTTGAAATAAAAGGTTGCACTGCCACATCGAGCCAGCTGTCCACTGAATTATGGATGTTTCTTGGCTCCAGACTTTGCATCTGCTTGCCTAATCAACACCATTTAAAAGATGTGGTGTGCATAGACATTAGTTGCATTTTAATTATTTGACATACCCCTTTTTTCCAAGTCAAAACCGAAGTGTTCCTCTAGACGCCATTTATTTATAGAAGTACTTTATTCATCAGCGATGGATATGCATTTTGCCACTGTATATCTGTACCAAAGCTATGAGTTAACATCAACATAAAAATCACAGTTGACTCTAATTTCTTGTCACCCCTGCCTGGGGTTCTGGTATGCCTACTTTTCAAGATCCAATCACATCCCTGTGGATAAAATCAAGTTTTTTTATTCTCAAAATCAAGCAATTATTCTCATTAACTCCAGTTTCACTAAGAAATATATATTACTGAAATAAAATTAGTTGCAAATAGTTGCAGTATTACATGGTGACATGGAACCTTTCAAAGAAAAGTATGGCTAAAAAAAACAAACACAGCAAAGCAATCATTAAAATAAATAAATAAATAATAAGCAATAAAATAAAAATAAAAAAAATGTATGTATATACATGTTAATCACCTAAGTGACATTTCAGTTCAATTAGTGTGTTTGAGTCAACAAGGGCCTGTTTTAATAACAAAGCCCCTGCTCAATCACTGTTCTCTCAAGACCTTGAATGTCACATTTGCATGTGAGACCTGAGGCTGGACAGTTTCACCACATCTTATAGTTGATTTAACAATATTTCAAAGATAATCAAAGTAATTATTAAATTACATATACAAAGATAAGATGCATTGCTACCACTTTTATAACAGTTTACTGCAGTTTGTTATATTTTTCTATTTATTTAAATTTTGTGGCTGAGGAATTGGAAGTCTCATACATTCACATAAAATAGTTTACTTCAGCAATGCAAAATAATGTGCATATCCCCGTCAGAAATTTCCACTGTGACAGTTCATCAAAATGGAGCTCTATTTATATCAAAAGACTGCACATTTCTGGCATGTCTCAATGCAGCTTAGAAGATAACAACAGACATATTTTCCACTTGTAATCTGTTATTGGTGCGTAGCTACTTTGGGGACTTACACCCATGACATATTGTCCATAGCTCTGATCTTTTTTTACAATTCACTCACACTATAACATCAGATTCTAGTCTAGTGGTCATGAAAAAGACAAAAGTTTGTTTCTGATGTAAAACATCAGGTATTAAACAGACATCTTTCACTGTTGAGCAGACTGCTTTTCAGATGCTTATGCCGCATTTTTAAAATGCTGTGACGTCAAAAAAAGTTTAACTTTTCAGAAACACATTTCAAAACTCTGGGGGAGTGTCAGTCAGCAAGATTAATTAAACCATTACTGATTCAAAGAGCTGATAAGGTAATAATGAAGAACTAAAAATGTTAATGTAAATGTTTAATAACTGCACACTTTACAATGTGATTATGCAAATGTATTTTAAAGGAAATTTTGCATCTAAACAATGATTATTGTTATTGTTGTTGATCTTGTCAATATTATTGTTCAAATTGCTTTTCTTCTTCTTCTTCTTCTTCTTCTTCTTCTTATCTAAGCTCTTAAACTACACAAGATTGGTGCATTTAACTTTAAAAACATTTTCTTACAGGGGAGCATGCACTGGACCTCCCTGGATACAGTATGTCCAAAGTCCATACATTGCTTGTTATTCTTTTTTGTATTTGCTTGTATTTTTTTTCACAACACCCTGTGGGAAACATTTATATCCAGAAAAGTTTGGTGCTTGGTTTTATATTAATTGTGTAGGTGGGCTATAAAATTACAAAACTGCCAGGCTATAATCAGGTTTAACATCATTTTGGGAAAATAGGGGAAAAAAGAAAGCTACTCCAAAAACTGATGTATTTTGAGCAACAAATAAACTTTCCATGCTTTCTAATATTTTGCACATCATGGCTGATAAAACTAGATTAATTAATTTCTGTCCCTGAAAACTCCCCACATGCCTTTGAACAAGGAATAGCAACAGTCATTGTCATTAACTTTGATGGCACAGCTGTGACAAAACTAATGATTCTTTCACAGGCTTGGGAAGCAGTGGAAGTGCCTGCAGCATCACTAATTCTTCTGAAAAAGCATGTCCTCTAAAACGTTGAACATAATGGGAATACAGAAAGTAACCTTTGAATTGAAGTTTACAGACAGAAAGAGGAGACTGTCGGGGTAAAGGTGCTCATTCACACAAGTAGGCCTACATAAACAGTGAGGTAATAGAGGTGAGCATGCCACGAGACTGCATTTTTCCTGTATTATTTAATTTAATGCTATGTGCAAGGATCTGTGTATATTATACTGCAAGGTCTATCTGTATAATGTGTTAATTTGTAATCTGCAATCAATTTTGCTATTGATGCGATCTCATGTGAGTGACAGCTGTTGCTGGAGAGAGGATTTTTTTTTTTTATTTCTTTTTATTGCAAATTCAAAGATGACATTAATGAAAAACAACTATGCATACATTACACGAAATGTATCATCAATACATCCAACGTCATCTGAAAAAATGATGATGGAACAGATAGAGAAAAAAAACACAGAAACGGAATAAGTAAAGAAAAGAGGATTCTGTTGCTGGAGAGAGGAGGCATTATTCGCTTGTTAAGTCTGACGTCACGCGTCACATTTTTCTGGGACCAAACGCTTTATGAGATGTCAAAGGAAAACAAAAAACGTGCTAATTAATAGCTGATACTTTAAATATGTAAAAACGTAATAATAATAATAATAATAATAGTAATAATAATAATAATAATAATAATTGATTATATCTCATTTGTCATAGCTTGTCGAATTTAAAAAGACACCGTTAACATTATGTTAGCAACACTTGTTACATTGTAACTCGTAGAATAGCGCGTGCAGCAGCCTTCTAGAGGTCCTAGTTCTCGCCTAGTGGGGGCGTAAGTGAAATGCACAAATCAGTGCATGAAAGTTAACAAAAATAACGGTTTGTTGAGTTAAAAGATTTTTTTGCATATCCATTAGCAGCATTACAAACACTTTGGTACTTAAAATAGTTGTGGCTACAGCACCAGGACGTCTATTAGAAAATGTACCCGTCTGTAATTAAAAAAAAAAAAAGAAGAAGAAAGAAAAAAGAAATAGATCAAATAAAGTTTGCAGTGCATTTATCGACCTGAATGTATAAATATCCATATAGTCTAAAAGTTAAAAATGTCTTAACGTAAACATCAGACTCCTATAAGTTAACTGTCTTATGTTTTATGCGCAAATTCTCACATCTGAATATTAAATTGTGTCTCCCTTTCACACTACAGCCTAGGTTATAGGTTATAAAATAATAAAATATACAAATTTTAAATTAGATTCAGACTGTAAAGTCAGTCTACTGACAGACTATAGGAAACGCATAGAGCCTCTCTGGAACGGGTGACAGACCATAGACGGCTAGGAATAACCATATGACTACAGACGACCCATAGGCCTTTCTTTACGCAACACAACTGTCTGTGATCCAAAAAAGTTTATACCAGCACGTTTATGTGATGTAAAATACCCTCCGAGGTTTGTATTTTGCTTATAAATACCATGATGTAATTTTAAGAGAAATAATGAATCGCGTTTTCTTCCTAACCTACTACCTGAAGTCTAACAGGCATTGTGACGAAAAATAAATAAATAAATAAAAAATTATATATATATATATATATATATAATATATATATATATATATATATATATATATATATATATATATATATATATATATATATATATATATATAATCAATCGAAATTCAGTATCCTCGTAATTTCACCGAAATCATCTTGCTAGGTAATATGTTTCTCATTTAATCAGACAAAAAGAAAAAAAAAATACTTTTTGTGTGCTTGCCATGTGCAAGTTTTGATGTGGCTTCATCAAACACAAAGTCAACGTCCATCTATATTCAAGGTCTAAAGGACTTTTGTAGTCATACCCCCCAAAAAGTCGTATTCCTATAGGGGATTAATGACAATGACACCTAGCTTATAAAACAGACTTTCAACTTACCGTGAGCTGCGGCAACAAAACCTGCGAAAAGCAGCAGGATCTGCTTCAATGTGTCCATCGTGTCCGCTGTAATTCCACGCAGCGCCACGGTGTCTTGCGTTTTATTTTCTCCGATCACAGTAATGCATAGAGATCCAGCTTTGGTAAGAACATATGACGCCTATGGCACACGGAATCGTCAATATTAGCTCTCATATCACCGAGAATAGCCACTGAAGAGACGAGACACGGTGGTGTTGGGACCAAAAGTGATTCCCTCGGTCCAAACCGTGGAGACAGAATGGAGCGATGAGGCAGTCCGCATCTAGAGGAAGGCGCTGGACTCAACCATCATGTGAGATACAGGGGAATATGGATGGAGATCTACAGTCTGCAGACTCTTATGGGTCTACATATAAATATCAAATAATTAAGTTGATTTTGTGGGTTTTATGTGATTTATATGGTTTGATAGGAACGATAAGGAATGAGACTTCAACATTATGGGAAATATATAAAATAATAATAAATAAATTCCGTGTTGGATTACTTGTAGAATTACGCTCATATTTGGGTCTGATCCTAACGAAATCAAATTTTCTTGAATCCAACATATGTTTAATATAAAACACTCTTATAGAAAGCAATCTGTGCGCAGTTTTATGATCACAAATGAAGAACATCCCAATACAAATATATGTAAAGAAATTATTTTAGTATTTTAAAACTTGGAAAACACATGAATGAATGCACGAATGAATGCATGAATCGACTAAAAACTATTAAAAACCTGAATACTTGTCCAATAATAATCCAAATGGAGGAAGGGGAGAGGTTCTGGATATCCAAAGGTGTTTAAAAAAAAGTCTTTAAATATCTGAAAGAGTTGTGATACATATTTCACCATTTCCATTAGAACTCACGAATCAAATAAGCATGTAGTTTGAATTTTCAATTAATTTAGCAAAATTCTACTTTTGAATTACGATGAATTCTTAGAAAAGAGTCATGTACGCATTTAAGTCAACACTGACTAGCAAAATGTAAAATCAAGATGGTTAATACGGAGCAACAGTTTTTTAATTTTTAGTATGAGCATGACATTTGGCGATATGTCTGGGCGTGTGTCGATGAATGTGTTTTTGATGACAACTTTGTTTACGCAGGCTCATGACAGGAATATTTATATTAAACGCAGCTCATCATTCTTAATGCAGCACCCCGCATCCGATCCAGTATAACGCACCACGTTCAAGCTCCCACACCCTCTGGAAAAGAGTGCAGCACAGTTCATCAGCAGACGGCACATGTCTCACAGTGTTCCTATGATACTAATAATGGCTGCAATATGCGCTGGTCCGATGGCATTTCTTTGAGCTTGATAGCGAGGGTTATTTTCGCGGGTCGATTTAAAATGTGGCTTTGCTGCCATCTACTGAGCCTGTACAGTCGCAGATTAATAAACTGAACAGGATTTGTAAAGTGGAAGACGCAAAATGCGAGACCATTAAATATCGGTCATTTTGCATTGTTTTCCACTTAAATTTAATACGAAAAAAAAACAAACATATTCTACTAGCAACATAACACAAATTGAGTAAAATGTTAATGAATTTCAGAATGTCTTAGTGTTTGGTTTGCCGTCTTTGTTGTATAAATCCTGATCGAAATGCTTTCCAGTATGATTTGGAAATGTTTGAAAACATCTTGTGCGTCAATGAAAGCAAAATAAAAATAAAAATACAAAAAAGGTTCTGTACATAGTAGGGGTTCACATGATCCGTGTCACACCTGTAATTTAATAACTAAAGGAGATTTGTTTATCATTTGTGATCTTTCTTATTCCAAATTCGAAGCTTTAGTGCTTTAATTTCGTTCTACATATTGACTGCTGATTCATATCGGTGGCGCTGTCCACAATGTGGTCCTGAAATAGAGCTGTCCTTGACTCTAGCAAAGAAAAATAATAACGTTCCCTCCCCAGTGCTTTCTGTGAAGGACACCACATTTAGCACCACCTGTTCCATATCTTTTTTCCATAGCATTGGGCTGAGATTCTGCTTTAGAATTGAATAAAATCAGAAAAGAAAAACAACACTTCCGCCTTTGGCTTGTTTTGAACAAAGCACATGCTTTAATCTAATTATATTTAGGTTTGTAATGGAAGATGTCTTGCATGTTAAATTATTTAGTAATGTATGTTAATGTAAGGTTGGTTTGTGTTTAATTAGTGAAAAAGACATAGACATTGAATGTAAGCTACATTTATTTTATAAGTATACTAAAAAAAATATATAAACATTTTCAAAAATAGATAAAACATATCCCAGTTCTGTTTTGAAACATTTGATGTGATTGTACTTATTTCATGCTTTATTCTAGTAGACACAGAGAAACTTTAAACTACAAATTAAATGGTAAAGTAAAATGGCTTGTAGCGATTTAACAGAAACTTTTCATTTTAAACCTCTATGGGAAGAATGAATGGATACAATACTACCAGAACCAGTGCCGCTGAACAAGAAGGCCGGCGCTATAACACTATTGTAGCATGTTTAGTGTGTAAACAGACCTGTGTGACTATAGCTGTCACACGTGCCTACTGTTAGGAGCGAGGAACGAGGGGGAAACAAGGGATTTCACACAGACACTGACTTTTAATAATCCACAGGAGGAAAACATAGCACAACGATGCTCAGAACTGACAAACACCAGAACTGCACAGACGATGTGCATGCGAAAAGGTTGCCGACCCCTGGTTTAGAGCATGGGCTGTGGCTACCACGATTTTTGAGAATTTAAAAAAACACATAAACACACTGTTTGGCACATGTTTATTGTAGCCTTCTCTGTCAGCAATGAGGGATTCCCTTGTGATAAATGCAGGGAAATAATCAGGCTGACAGACAATTCAATTCAAATTTATTTGTATAGTGCTTTTCACTATACAAATCATTGCAAAGCAGCTTTACAGAAAATTAAGTTTCTAAACTATAAAATTTATTGTCATATTAGTAGTAGCTTATCAGTGGTGACATGTCAAATTGATGTACATATGGCAGAAATGTATGGTAAAATTCAGTTAATGACGTAATCAAGCAGACGATGAACACTATTAACAGCATAATTATATGGTGCAATCAAACTTTGTAGCAAAATTTGGTAATTTATGTTGTTTTTAGGATCCTTGGCATCATCTGAGATCCTCTGAGGGGTTGGACATCATCTCTTCTCGGGTCGTTCGGTCATCTCAGGTCTTTGTCAAGGGCTGGATCCAGACTGAAGCTTGTGTGAGTGCTCATGATTTCATCTGGCTGGCCACAGCAGAACATAATGAATGAGACATAATTAGAGTAGCGCTGTTTCAACCAAGCAAAAATTATTTGTTCAAACCCAAACTAAGGATAATAATGTACATTTGATAGGATCTAACTGCAGTACAAGATTATGAGATGCATTATTTGAATGCTTGGCCAAAGAGATGTGTCTTTAATCTAGATTTAAACAGAGAGAGTGTGTCTGAACCCCGCACGTTATCAGGAAGGCTATTCCAGAGTTGTGGAGCCAAAAATGCAAACAAAAAAGCTCTACCTCCTTTACTGGATGTTGCTATCCAAGGTACTACCAAAAGTCCAGAGTTTTGCAAACTTAGGGAGCGTAATGGAGTTTGTGAGCGTGGTTTGTAGACTAGTTTTAAGTTTCGCAGTCGCAGGAGCTAAACCATTAAGGGTCTTGTCTAGGTAACTAATAACATTTTTGGTAAATGATACAGAACTTAATAGGTAGCCAGTACAGAGACTGTGTAAATTTATGGGGGTAATTGATAATTTATTTCTTGACCTGGTAAGGACTCTATCCGCCGCATTTTGGACTACCTGTAGCTTGTTTTATTAAAGATGCAGGACAAATGTAACGAGCAGTGCATTTTACAATAGTCCAGGTCTAGGGGTCATGAATGCATAAAACTAGCTTGTCTAGACCAACCAAGACAATATTTCAGAACTAGTGACACACATCTAAACTTTAGTTCAGCATAATAAAAATGCAGGGGCTTTAGGCCTGCAACTAGCCTAGCGAGAGTCTTGTACACACTGTTCGATTATTCAATATGTAACGTTCACGCGATTGACCCCAACTGGAGGATATCCAATGGTGGCTGAAGGTTTTCTTGTGTGTTCAGTCTTTTCAGTATGGATTCTCATACTCACAAAACTTATCAATCTTGGTCATTAGACAGAGACGACTGACTAACTAACTATTCTAGATGGCCCCGTGCCATATACTTGTACTCATTCTAGAATACTTTGATTGTAATCCCCATAAAATTGTACACAATTAATTAAGGTACGACTTTATCTAACCAGGAGGTCAAACCCTTGCTATAGGAACCAAGTTGATCAATGTTCCTGTAGCTCAAGTGGGTAGAGCATTGTGTTACCAAGCGCAAGGTTGGGGGTTTCGATTTCCCCGAGAACACATGATAGGGTAAAAATTGATAGCCTGTTATTGCACTGTAAGTTTCTCATTTTGGATAAAAGCGTCTGATAAATGGTAACTTAACTTTCTCTAATGTAACTTATTTAACCATGTTTTGTGATTTCTCAGATACACTTAGAATAATAGGTAATATTTTACTTGAAGGGGTGTGCATAGGACTGATCATTGACACCTTCACAATCATGCCATAGGACATGTGTCATTGAATATGAAGGTGGTGATTTATGCATGTTTATGAAAACTGTCATTAAGTGACATTCACTGGACAACTTGACATTACCAAAACAACATCACCTGTCATAAATCTGTCATAATACTCTGTCAAATAATTTATAACAGTGTCATGAATATTTTTCTTGACCTCAACTACAGTGGTACAAATAGAATTTGTCATTAAAATGTCGTTAAGTGTTAAAGTAGTTGCTTTTTGTATCTTTGCGTCCTGCGGGTGTCACTGTTGGACAGTGTTATTCCTGTTTCCTGTTTGACGTGCTGCTGGTTTGTTATTGTAGCTCCTTGTAGCTTTGTTTTTTTCTGTTAGAATCTCTCTCTTACTATCACTCTCTGTTGTTTAAAGTGATAAAATATAACTTAATTCCCACCATACTTCTGATGTTATCTACCAATCTAATCTGATTAATTTGATCATTTGCTTTTCGCCGGTTAGCTTGTCATTAGCATTTCCATTTCGTGCCTATTGCTGTTTTCCTTTTATTTTTTCACTTTCTCTCCTCTCTCTCGCTCTGTTTCTTTTCTCTCTTCGCGTTCTGTTTTTTTTCTACAAGTTCATCAAACAACTGTGGTAAGAACCCACGGAATCAGTTCATCAATCCCGGTGAGTAATGGCTTTTCCTTGCTATTGTTGCTCTGTTTGCCACTGCTTGCCATCATGTTAGTTAGCGGGAATTGAATGAGGGATTCACATGTAATAAATTGCAGGGAAATAGTTAGGCTGACAGAGAAGATTTCCGAATTAGCGACACACATCAAAATTTTAATTGAGGACAGTAAGAATGTGAGGGCTTTAGATACCGGCTTTGGATGCATCTAGCTCAGGGAGTCCTGTAACATTGTTCGGTCCTTTTGGTAAACAGCACCTTCTGAAGCAGGGCAACTGGGTGAATGTTGAACGGCGGCATAGGACCACAGGTCAAAACACTGCTCTTCCATCCGATCAACAACATTTAACAGGTTTCCCCACTGAGAAACCTGATCAAAGTACTCTAGTTATTGGTGATTCTATTGTACGGGAACGTAAAAAAAAGAGACACCAGCCACCATAGTTCACTGTTTACCGGGAGCCAGAGCGCAAATTTAATTTAAAAGTGCTGGCTAAACATAAATACAGTAAGATTGTTATTCATGCTGGCGCTAATGATATTCAACTTCTCCAGTCGGAAATCACTAAAAAATAAACATTAAAAAGAGGTGTCTGAACTTGAGCCATGGCCAGAGGTAAGTGTGGGAGGTGTTGCTTCCAATTTTTAAACAATGTTTTCAGGATTTTCTCAGGGGGGTAGGCTTCAGGTATAACTCGTTTAAAGTACATAGTGCTTCGTATATACATTGTCCAGAGAAACAGGAAGTGTTAAATGATAAATCCCCTTTGATGTGTTTGTACTGGCTACTGTATAAAGGCCACCAGGCACCATACAGACTTATTAAAGAATGTGCTGATATTATAGGGTCTGAGGGTAGTGCTGGCTGCAGATAAAGTTTTAATTGTTGTTAATTTTAATATCCATGTTGGTAATGAAAAAGATGCATTGGGATCAGCATTCATAGACATTCTGAACTCTATTGGGGTTAGAAACACGTCTCCAGGTGACCTACTCAATGTCGAAATTATACTCTTCAATCTAATACGGTGTCACATGGAATGATGATGTTGATGGTGTTGAAATTATGCAGCCAAGCAATGATATCTCAAGATCATTATTTAGTTTTGTGCAAACTTCTAGCTAAAACTGTAAAATTCTACTTCTTGTTACAAGTATGGTAGAACCATCACTTCTACCACAAAAAGACTGCTTTGTAAGTAATCTCTCCTGATTTATTTCCCAATCCCTTAGCATATCCACAAACCTCAGAACAACTTGATTATGTAACAGAAACTATGGATTCTCTCTTTTATAGCATTTTAAATACAGTTGCTCCGTACGCTTAAGGAAAGATTAAGGAAAACAGTCTGACACTGTGGTATAATGAGCACACTCGCACCCTAAAGAGAGCAGCCTGGAAAATGAGTGCAGCTGGAGGAAAACAAAAATAGAGATATTTCGTATTGCTTGGCGGGAAAGTAACCTATCCTACAGAAAACCATTAAAAACTGCTAGATCTGATTACTTTTCGTCTCTTTTAGAAGAAAACAAACATAACCCCAGGTATTTTATTTCAATACATGGGCTAAATTAACTAAAAATACAGCATCAACAAGTGTTGACATTTCCCAGCAGCACAGCAGTAATGACTTTATGAACTATCGTTACTTCTAGATTGATACTATTCGAGATAAAGCTGTAACCATGCAGCCGTCACTATAGTATCGCACTCAGAGAGAGTGCAAATATAGATCGCCTGAGGAACAATTCCACTTCATTCTCTACTATAGGAGAGGAAGAATGGAATAAACTTGTTGAATCAATCTAAACCAACATGTATGTAGAACGCTATTTCACATCCTAAGCTTCTAAAAGAGGTGCTTCCCGTAGTCATAGAATCCTCTTCTGACTATTATTTAATTCATCAGTGTCCATTAATGGGGATATTCCCCTATAAATCTTCAAATTTGGGCTGTCATTAACCTCTAATCAAAAAAACACAACTTGACCCCAAAGAACTAGTTATTTACAGACCGATATCGAAATCTCCCTTTTCTGGTCCAAGATACTAAAAGTAAGATCCTCACAATTATATTCCTTCTTAGAGGAAAATGGTATCTGTAAGGATTTTCCAGTCAGGATTTAGACCATTTAAATCGGACTTATAATGACTGCCATCAATTCATAGAGTGGAATGGAGAGGGTATCATTATCGATTCACAAGTGCAGTACGGAGTACCTGAAGGCTCAGTACTAGGGCTTGTTACTCTTCACGCTTTACATGTTTACCCTTGGTAGATATCATCAGCACGAAACAACGGTGGGGGGGGTGGGTAGCTTTCACTCTGTTATGCTGATGATACTCATCCAGCTCGGAATTGTATATTTCAGCGCTGGTTCTGGCTTCGGCGGCCTTTGGCCAACATACCAATTTGAAAAACTATGTGGAATGCATAGTCAATATAAAACCTGGATAACGATTGCAAACCTGATTCCCAAAAAAGTTGGGACAAACTGTAACAAATTGTGAATCAAAAACAGAATGCAGTGATGTGGAAAGTTTCAACATTTCAATATTTTATGCTCAGAATTACAACATAGATTGACCTTATCACAATGGTTTAAAAAAAAAACTGAGAAAATGTATCATTTTAAGGGGAAAAAATAAGTTGATTTTAAATTTTCAATGGCATCAACACATCTCAAAAAATTGGGACAAGGCCATGTTTACCACTGTGTGTGCTGCCTCTTCCCCCTAATTATCATGAAGGCGGCATCCACCCTGTCCCAAATCGCCGCCCTTCACCAGGCTCCCGACAGGAGTGGGGGTGTGAGAGAGGAGGGGGCGCTGGACGAGCCAGAGCTGGCAGCGTGTGATGGGGCACACCTGATGTAAATGGAGCCTCATCACCGCCACTGTTTAAAAACCCCAATGCTCCTCTTCCCCGTGCAATGCACACTGGTGTCACTCGTGTGGTCCAGTAAGGGTGCGTAGAAGGACGGTCCCGCGCTGCCAGAGAGACGTGAGCTGCCGGAGACTCGGTCCTGATGAGAACCACACCTGAACCGCCACCCCCACTATGTCTGTCATTTGCTCCTCTCCGCCACAATATGTTGTTGTAGAAACTTGGATAACCTTTCAGCATTGAGGGTGCCTTTCCAGATGTGTAACGCTGCCCATTGCAACAAGCACTCTTGCAACCCATATACCATCAGAGATCTCATGCTTCTGAACTGAGCGTCCTGACTGCTAACAAACTTGGGTTGTCCTTTTCCTCTTTATTCCGGATGACATGGCTTCCCAGTTTTCCACCAAAAAAACTTCAAAATTTTGATTTGTCTGACCACAGAACAGTTTTTCCACTTTGCCACAGTCCCTTTTTTAAATGAGCCTTGGCCCAGAGAAAATGCCTGCGCTTCTGGATCATTGTTTTTAGATATGGCTCTTTTTTGACCTATAGAGTTTTTTATCCGGCAACGGCGAATGGCACGGTGGATTGTGTTTCCCCGACAATGTTTTCTGTAAGTATTCCTGGGCCCATGTTGTGATTTCCATTACAGTACATTCCCTGTATGCGATGCAGTGCTGGTTTAAGGGCCCGAAGATCACGGGCATCCAGTATGTTTATTGCTTATTGCTACCTGTCCCCAACTTTTTTGGAATGTGTAGCTCTCATGAATCCAAAATGAGCCAATATTTGGCATGACATTTAAAAATGTCTCACTTTTTTTTCAAAATTTGATATGGTAATCTATATTCTATTGTGAATAAAATATAAGTTTATGAGATTTGTAAATTATGTCCATTCCCTTTTTATTCACAATTTGTACAGTTGTCCCAACTTTTTTGGAATCAGGTTCTTGTAATTTCTTACTACTAAATTCTGAAAAAACAGAGGTGTTAATTATCCAGGACCTAAAAACTCTGCATGTAAGTAGAAAGACACTGTTTTAAGACTTGATGGCTGCTCTGTCTCATCTTCACCATCAGTTAGGAACCTAAGTGTGCTGTTTGATAGCAATCTTTTCTTAGAAAGCCATGTTTATAGCATTTGTAAAACTCAAAAATATATCTAAATTACGACCTATGCTCTCAATGTCAAATGCAGAAATATTAATCCATGCATTTATGACCTCAACGTTAGATTATTGTAATGCTTTATTGGGTGGTTGTTCTGCATGCTTAATAATACAAACTCACAGCTGGTTCAAAATGCAGCAGCTAAGAGTTCTTACTAGAACCAGGAAGTATGCCCATATTAGCCTGGTTCTGTTAACACACTGCGCTGGCTACCTATTAAACATCATATATATTTTAAAATCTTGCTTATTACTTATAAAGCCCTGAATGGTTTAGCACCTCAGTATTTGGAACGAGCTCTTGTTACATTATATAGGTCATCCACAGCTGCTGCATTTCTCAAAACTCTGGCAATTTGATAATACCTAGAATATCAAAATCAACTGCGGGCGGCAGATCCTTTTCCTATTTAGCGCGCTAAACTCTGGAAATAACCTACCTAACATTGTTCGGGAGGCAGACACACTCTCGCAGTTTAAATCTAGATTAAAGACCCATCTCTTCAACCTGGGCTTAACACTTAACACACTAATACGCTGCTAATATCCAAATCATTAAAGGATTTTTTAGGCTGCATTAATTAGGTAAACCGGGAACACTTCCCATGACACCCGATGTACTTGCTACATCGTTAGAAAAATGGCATCTACGCTAATATATTAGTCTGTTTCTCTCTCTCATTCTGGGCTCACCATAGCCACCACTAATCCAGTCCTGTATCCCAGATCAGATGCGTCACTGCAGTCACCCGGATCCAGTACGTATTCAGACAGATGGTGGATCAGCATCTAGAAAAGGACCTCTACAGCCCTGAAAGACAGCAGAGACCAGGACAACTAGATGAGGCCCAGAGACAGATCCCCTGTGAAAACCTTGTTTCAGAACCCACCACGGGGGCAAGACCACAAGAACCTGTTTGAGTCCTCTGCACAATGTGACATTGGCTGTTGCAGCCTGAAATGGAACTGCTGAGTTTCATCTGGCCAGAAGAGAACTGGCCCCCCTCGATTGAGCCTGACCCTGGTTCTCCCAAGGTTTTTTTTCCTCCATTCTGTCACCGATGGAGTTTTGGTTCCCTTGCCCGCTGTCACCCTCTGGCTTGCTTAGTTTGGGGACACTTCATTTTTACAGTGATATCATTGACTTGATTGAAAATGATTGCAAAGATACTATTTAAACTGAACTGAGCTGGATGATGACATCACTGAATTCAGTGAACTGCCTGAACTGCGTGAAAGCGACGAGAATACTTTTTGTACACAAAGAAAACAAAAATAATGACTTTATTCACAATTCCTCTCCTCTGTCTCTCCCCAAAATCACTGTAGCAGACCATTTTGGAGAATCTGAGCAGTACGCAGACGGCAGCCATCTTGGGAAGAAGTCTGAACTGGTAGCCATCTTGAAAAGAGACTCTGGTCTGGCAGCTATCTTAGGAAGAGACTCTGAGCTGGCAGCCATGATGGAATGAGGCTCTGGAGCAGCGGCCCCTATGGGAGTTCTGCGTTGCTCCTCCACAACTCCAACAGTAAAGGCAGAGCCACCTCAATTTGCAGTCCAGGTGCAAAAACGTAATGGCCAGTTAGGGTTATGAAGCGGCATACATAAATTGAGTGGCTCAGATAGTCCTCCCAAAAAAAATTAAGCACAGTTTATCCCAACTAGTCAAATTAGCCAGCTCAATAAAGTCCTGAACATAAAGTTCAATGGCCCTGTTACCTTAACATCTTGAATTGCTGCTTCATCAGGGTGCAGTTCATCTGTCAGTCTGTTCATCGTCATGAACACATCATCATCTTTGGTGACAATACTACTGCAAGAAAATATCCTGGTAATTACAAAAAGAAAGGTGGGGAGGAAATAAGATTAGCAGCACTGTGAACTAACATGCTCCAATAAGTTTGAGTGCTGCTGAACAATCTTGATTTTACAGGACCTACACAATGTCATGTTTGAAACATACCGTAGATCGGAAAATAAATACTAAACCATTTTTTATCAGAGGACTATTAGGCTAGATTTAAAAACATGAAATGAATATCTAAATTTCAGAACCAATTCCAGATGATTATTGAGGTTACTAATACAGCTTGGTGAAAAGCAACAGGGACCCATTCAGAATGTGGGGCTTCATTTTCCCCACAGTACTCTTCCACAAATTCACAACTTTTTTGATTCACAGTAGGTTCTGTCTATTGTTATAATATTCATTTAATATGTAACAGATGTGTTTTCATTTGCATTTTTAATGCAATATTCGTAATGCCATTTTATTTATACTGACACAACTAATTGGCTAGTCTCTCTCCCAAAGGTTAACTTCTGCTTATGCTACTTGAATATAATAATGACTTGCACATATAAGCAGTTTAAAAAAAAATCAATGTGCAGGCATATTGAGAGAGCTTTCTGACTAAATGTTAGAAGTGAAGTATGCTATCATACACTTGGCATTACAAGTGTTTAACAAATCCTAAAACCAAATTAAACCCTGTGGCTCGTGACGATACATTGATGTGTAAGACACAAAACGATTGGTCTGTGCAACAAACCGAACAGTATTTATATTGTTTTTTACCTCTGATTTTCCACCGCAATGTCTGAACTGTCTTGAGCACGTCTGCGTTTGGGGTGCAGGAAGAGGCACTTTTTATTGCTTTATTTGTAAAGTGAAGCAGCACAGCACAACAGTGTGCTGGCCATCGCCTAATTAGGAGCCAAAGTAGATAAACATTAAGTGTGCTTTTTAAAACAGTATGTAACAACAGTGGGAAGCTCTGTATATTCATGCAGTGTGTGCATGACAAAAAAGTAAATCCGATCAGAAGCTTTGTGACATATAAACACGCTTATCAAAATCAATCACTTTATTTAGTGTTTATGTAAACACATTGTTCAGATTCGTCCATCAGAACCTAATTCATATCCGATTTTAGCAAAAAGTGTCCAAGTAAACGTACCTACTGTGTACATTGTTCAATGTACATTGTTCATTTAGGGCCAATTTACACTGCACTGACAGATACAGACAAATGGCAACATACATGTTCGTTGGTTTTTGTTGGACCAGTTTGTTACCCCTGTCGGTTTCTGTTGGCATTGGTCGGTGTGACGATGTTTGTTGTGCCTTGGAACATCTGAGAAGTGGATTTAGGTGGATTCTTATACAAGCATGTTTTGCATTTATCATATTCAGATCAAAGTACAATCTACAGTTAATAAGGTGTTACAACATCTGAAACAGATGAGTAAGGAGTTTGTATGGTAAGGAGATGTTTGGTCTCTTATCTAACAAATCTGCAAATATTGCAGATTTGTTGCAAAACTGCCATAACTACATATATTGCATAACACTTCAGTCTTGGCTGTGGGTACATCTTCAATAGTAAATATCGTAAGCCCTATTCGCACGGGATTAGTATTATCTAGGGACCTTGAGTGATTTTGAAATTACACTCCCACATCTGAATTTTCGTGTGGGGCAATTCGCACAGGGATGAGCGAAGCCTGTGATTGTACTCAAATTTAACTGACTTATATCCCGGATACCCGGATGTCAAGGCTTTAAGGGTCCCGTTCTAATATGGTTCAGATGGATAAAAAAAAATTATAATTTAGTTCTCTTGCGCTTCATTTACATTTCACTGGATTAAAATAATATCTCAAGCTTTATAATGCTTGATTTATTTGTAACACATTAACCTCAAAAAACCCTTTCAGCTTTCCTCTTTTTTCTGCAAATTGTATGTGTAGCGATATGACAGCACCCAAAATACTATTTAACACTCCAACGCAGCTCCATTCTAAAAACAAAAACCTCGAAAAATTATATACAACCCACCAAATCCAGGCCAAATCACAGAGATGTTGATTCGCACGGGACTAATATTATTACAGGACCTCGGTGTTTGGCGAAATATGGTAGGTTTTTGCGGGGGAATTTTTACTTTACAAATTACAGACATGGCTGATTCGCAAGTGTGCTATGTGTAAACCAGGTTAAAGAGATGGGTCTTTAATCTAGATTTAAACTGCAAGATTGTGTCTGTGCATGGGAGATATAACCTTACTGTATTTCACTATATTTTTTTAACTGATAAACTGATGACATAATAGATTCATATTTTCCCCCAGTTCTGTTTCTTCATCATAGAAGTTCAAAATTAGGTTGACAGAGAAATACAAATATTAAATTGGCTTTCAGCAGGAGCTATAAGCCAGAACCAATAAGCCAATTGTCAAAATTGTTACACCAAAATCAGATGTACTGTCAACTGTGCAAAAAGGTGTGTGTGTGTGTGTGTGTGTGTGTGTGTGGAACGGTAAATAGCTTTAAACAGTCAAGAATATATGTTTAGGTTGTTCAGCAAAGTCTTGTTTCTATTGTTCCCCGTTCCCACTTCTCATGTATTACTATCAAAGCCGGACAGTAACGGAGTACATTTACTTGAGTACAGTACTTAAGTACAGTTTTTGAGGGATCTGTACTTTACTCGAGTATCATTTTTGGGGAGTACTCATGACTTTACTCAAAGTACATTTGAGAGGCAAATATTGTACTCTTTACTCCGCTACTTTCTATCCATAACCGTAAGTACCCGTTACTTCTTCGGCCCCGTCCTAAGAAGGAGCTTACCCCTGCCCAGTTTATAAGGGGACCATGTAAAGCAAGCCAAGGATGGCCAAGCACTAAGGGCACTAAGGCCCGTATACATGCCAGACCAACATGTGGCGCTGTAATTCTGCCACAGAGATACGCTAAAAACAGAGAAGAAGACTTGAACTATGCTCATAAACCTTGCGCGTGGTACACAAACGAACATGGAACAATACATTTATTAACCTGTGTTAATGTTAGTTAATAAAAAGACAATCATTCAGTGTTTGTTCATGTTTTTGTTGCTATTACGTGACGTAGCGGTGTCTGATTAGGGCGAGACGTGAGCTGATGACTTCTTCATTTCAGAAAATATACGGATTCGCCGTCCAGACGAAAACGCAAAGGCGACGTTTTCAAATGTATCCACTCTGGGACCCGGTTTCAAAAACATCGGTTTCACTCTTCCAAAATGCCGGATTCCATGTGGATGATAAAAAAATAATATCCGATGATAAAAATTTTTGTGAGGGAGGAAAAGAAGAATATTGTAGGTTTTTTGTTGTTTCCCTCTCAAGCGTGATTGGATTGTGCAGGCGCCACTGATTGGGACAGCCTATCAGCAATCACATTCAGCTATCCACCGACTTCATGACATTTGATTGAATTGAAGTACAGTACACACACACACACACACACACTCAGAGAGTTGTCACACATAGATTGTGTGTGTGAGAATGGTGTGTATTCAGTTGAAAGTATTTTCTCCTGCCTTTGCCTGTATGTCTGTGAGAGGAAGGGGCTTAAAGGGTTAGTTCATCCAAAAAATGAAAATTATGTCATTAATGACTCACCCTCATGTCGTTCCAAACCCGTAAGACCTCCGTTCATCTTTGGAACACAGTTTAAGATATTTTTTAGATTTAGTCCGAGAGCTTTCTGTCCCTCCATTGAAAATGTATGTCAACGGTATACTGTCCATGTCCAGAAAGGTAATAAAAACATCATCAAAGTAGTCCATGTGACATCAGAGGGTCAGTTAGAATTTTTTGAAGCATAGAAAAATACATTTTGGTCCAAAAATAGCAAAAACTACGACTTTTTCAGCATCGTCTTCTCTTCCGGGTCTGTTTGTGAGCGCGTTCACAACACTGCAGTTTAGTGATACCCGGTTCCCGAACGAATCACTCGATGTAATCGGATCTTCCTGAAGCAGTACACCAAAATCGAACTGAATCGTTTGAAACGGTTCGCGTCTCCAAAAAGCATTAATCCACAAATGACTTAAGCTGTTAACTTTTTTAATGTGGCTGACACACTCCCTCTGAGTCAAAATAAACCAATATCCCGGAGTAATTCATTTACTCAAACAGTACACTGACTGTACTGCTGTGAAGAGAGAACTGAAGATGAACACGAGCCGAGCCAGATAACGAACAAAAGATTGACTCGTTCTCTAGTCAAGAACCGGTTCAAGAACCGCCTTCATGTTAAATACACCTCATGTATTTAACATGAAGGTGTTTCCATGTACTTCAAGTACATGAAATTTCTTGTTACATGTCTACATGCACCACATGCACCTTTTATGTAATATAAAATCAGGTTTTGGTTTTAGTGGATGTAACATTAAAAATAATTCTCTACATTTTTTACACTAATATAAAATAATCTGTTGTGCCTCAAATAAAAATATCAAATATGAAATTACCATATGCAATCTACTATATACACAATTAAATATTCTGATTATGTGAAGCTATTTACGTGGAATATTTTTTATAACATAACATATTTTCATGCTTATCAGTTAGCCTAATAAACTCAGTAATACACAGTTTTAAAGGTGTCGTTCACCCAAAAATGAAAATTCTGTCTTTAATTACTCACCCTCTTATCAATCCAAACCCGTAAGACATTAATTTATCTTCAGAACACAATTTAAGATATTTTGGATGAAATCCGAGAGCTCTCAGACCCTTCAGCACACTGCCATCGTGGAGAGAGTATCATGATGCATGCGCTTGCTTCCGCTTCATATAAACAAACGCTTTGTCATGATACTCTTTGTACAATGGTGGCAAATATCTTAATTTGTGTTCTGAAGATGAACGAAGGTCTTACAGGTTTTGTATGACATGAGGGTGAGTAATTAATGACAGAATTGTATTTTTGGGTGAACTATCCCTTTAAGTGTACTGTAAGTGGTGCTTCTGAATTTTTTATTTATTTTTCTTTTCAATACCAAAAAACTAAAACCTTCTTTCAGCCAACGGATATCCAAGGTGGTTTGGATTCTGCAGTGTGATTGAATCTTGACACTATGGCCTGTTGCCATATCGCTCCCAGGAATGTTTTGTAATAAGCAGGATAAGTGATTGAATTATGCTATCTATGATGTGCTGGGCCGAAAGTGATTATATTACTCTCAGACTGAGGAGAGGAGAGAATAAATTAAGTTATACTTAATTGTGTTGCTTTTATTCACAAGTAACCTTGAAAAGGAGGAGGGGATCATACTTAAGGCTATTAACTAATAAGTTCTCACAATCTGGTTTGTCAGTATGAAGAGAAGTGTTCTAATGGATTTCTGATAGAGTTTGCAGGATGGGTCATGTCCTCCACATTCAATAAAAAATAAAAAAATAAATAAAACATTAAGTCCACTATTGAAAAGTAAGTTTACAACTTCAGGACAAACTTAAAGTGCCCCTGTTATGGGTAATAAAAGGTTCATATTTTGGTTTTGCAGGATGTTTTTATTCACTTAGAGCTGTGTTACACACTGCATGAAAGGTCATTTTCAAAAATCCATAATAGGAACACTTTAAGCAGATATTCTTCATATAAGTACTATATATTGATTGGGAAGTCTGTTGACAGATTTGTTGACAAGGATATGTTTGGGTTGTATAGTATATGATTCTTACTATTTCTGCAGCAAATTTTCTTCTTTTATAAAATACATATGTCCACTTTTGTTTTGTACTATACAACTCAATTCAGCCCTTTTGGAAACCCTTGAATTTGTGAAATATGACATTTTAGAGATTCAACCTGTGCCCAGGCTGATCAGTGGTCCAGTGCCCAGTGTCTGCTTCTCATATCTGTGATGTGATTAAATCTACCAGAGCAAAAACATGTGACTGAGCCTCTGGACAGTTGTTTCCCCTCTGTTTAGCCCAGTTAATTCTATTGATTTTGTTAATGACACAGTTGATATTGGAACCTGTCAGGTGTGCAGTTGAAGATCTCATCCACCGACCCCAATTCGACAACCTAATTCATAGTTAACAAGATTTTATGCATAAAGGAGATGGAATGGAGCAAGGTTTATGATTGCCAAGCAACCAAGAAACTGTGCCAATATGTAAGGTCTGTTTATGTCTTTCTGTTATCTATTTAAGCTCAGTGGAAGTGGACAACCAGACACCTTGCACATTCAATTTATAAATACAGAGCTGAGACAGGAGATCCTCATGCCCAGGCGGAGCTGGAGACTGGAAGGCCTGAAGCATATCAGAGCACCCAGATGCCGCCAACTGAGGGCGAGCCTGAGTGCCTGACAGGAACCAGCAGAGTCAGGGCAGAGGAACCAGCTGATTTTAGGAGAAGAGGCGGGAGAGGGAGGCTGGGTGGTAATGCAGAAGAACCAGGAAGCCCAGAAAATGCAGGAGATTCAGAGCTAGGCAGAACCAAGAGACCCATTAAGCATATGAGACTCAGGAGATGCAGGAGATCCAGAGCTGAGCGGAACAAGTGGAGACTCAGGAAACATAGAAGACTCAGGAGATTCAGGATAGGGTATTACCTCCCCAAATCAATCAGTTATATCCTCCTTAAAAATGTCCATAAGTTCCTTTAAATAGTTATTATATTAGGTATTATGTTAATTGATGCTGGATATACTGTAAAGCTCATGATGACGAAATGTAATCCAAAGAATACTTTAACAAATCCAAGAAGCAGACACAGGAAAATCAATACAGGACAGAGAACTGAGGGCTAAAATACACAAGGAATACACTGTAATCAGAGAGAAACAGAAAAGTTGTGAAGCTAATTAATCAAAATCCATAGAAACTAAGAAGGGAAAACAGGCAGGCATAGGGTAACAGTCAGCCTGTCCCAAAACAGAACCAACATGCAACACGTATATATACATGTAACACAGACACACACACACACACGCTATATCCTGTTTATCCTCATGAAAATGTTTTACAAAGAACTAGATTTGAATATAATCTTGTTTGTGCAATTCTCCCAAATAATTAAACAAAATAATAATCTGATTTTTACAATGATAATTAATATTTAACCATGGCAGAATTAGACTTGCTGTGCAAGTCAGTGTTACCAGATGTGCATAGTATTCAGCCATTCACAAGTCAAGTCACCTTTATTTATATAGCGCTTTTAACAATACAGATTGTGTCAAAGCAGCTTTACAATACTTAATAGGAAAATATTGCAAAAGGACAATAGTAAACAATCAATTTTCAGTTAAAGGCAGTCGCCAACTAAGCAAGCCAGAGGCGACAGCAGCAAGGAACCAAAAGTGACAGAATGGAGAAAAAACCTTGGGGGAAACCAGGCTCAGTTGGGGAACCAGTTCTCCTCTGGCCAGAAGAACCAGCATGTTACATTACTTGTCCACCAACCCCACTGTCATTTAGTTCCCTTTCAGTCGGTCACTCTCGACGTCACGTCGGTGACAGACTAATTGGGATATCGCTTTGATAGACCAATCTATTTCGAGTGTAAACTAAACGAGCCAATTGGCATGCAATTATTGCATCCAGCTGCCGCTGATCACAGCGTGAGTATAATAAGGCAGCAGGTGCAATGCATACCAGCTTTTCGATTCGGGGCCGAGCGTTAGTATCATTCTGCTCAACTGTGTCTGCTGTGAACTACGAGTTCAGCATGCTCTCGGAAGTTTCGTGTTTTGGCGAGACGGCGCTTCAGCGGTGGTCATTCCCGAGTCGAGTGGGTTGAGCACTTCAGGCTGCACTACCCCCTGTCGTGTTGCAAGCGGCCTATTCCCCTGTGTGCCTCAGTACTAAAAGAGCATTTCCTAAAGAGCAAATTTCTCTAAAAGATCTTCACGGGTGCATCTTTGTAAAGATGACGGATCGTCCTTATAAGGACCCCGTGCATTTCTGGGTGCGGTCGTTACCTGGCAATGGGTGATGGTCACGATCGCTGTCTGATGTGTCTGGGCATCAAGCACGCTGAGGTGGCCTTCGTGAATGAGTCATGTTCCCACTGCAGGTAGATGACCGTCTCGGAGCTGCGAACCAGGCTCCCCTACCTTCAGGGGGGCAGAGTCCCGTTGCCACGATCTGGGGCTCGTTCTGGCGGCCGACAGACGAGAACCACTTCCAGCAGTAGCACGGGTGGTTTGAGGATTACAGTGGTGGCAAACCCCACAGGGAACCAACCCTCTGGGGACCATCACTCCTCTTGCAACTCCGATTCAGTGGAGCAACCCACGGAATGTGTTGGGCCCTCTTCAAAGAGCATACCAGCAGTATCCAGTGGGCCTCCCCCCAACCAGATGTTGATCTCAGCATCGGAGGGAGAGCTGTCTGATGAAGATTCGGCCGCACTGCCTTCCCCCGAGACGGTGGCAAAGCCTGAACCGGATCCAGAGATGACAGCTATGCTTTCTCGGGCCACAGAGAGGGTAGGGCTCGAGTGGAAATCTCCACCGTGTCCCGAGCCCTCGAGGCAGGATGATTGGTTTCTCAAGGTGGCTCGCGCTGGTTCTCAGCGCCCCACCCCAGTGCCTTCCTTCCCGGAAGTGTATGACGAGCTCACCAGGTCGTGGATGGCACCTTTTACTGCCAGAAACCGGCTGGTGGGCTCCTCCTCCCTCACCACCCTCGATGGCGGTGCTGCAAAGGGGTATTCGGTGATTCCCCCAGTGGAGCGGGCGGTAGCGATGCAATTGTGTCCTAAGTCTGCCTCCTGCTGGCAGGGAGACCTGGTGCTTGTGCATTATTGACACCCTGCTTTCCTAATTGATGTTGTTCAGTTGCTTTGATGCAATCTTTTTTCTTTAAAGCGCTATATAAATAAAGATGACTTGACTTGACTTCCTTCCCGGGCCTATAGGCATTTGTCTGGTCTAACCGGCAGTGCCTATATGGCATCGAGGTGTGTTCTTCTCGCTGAGAGGACCCCCGAAGATGCCTGATTGCGGTCGTACTTTCCTTTCTGCAGCAAGGGCTGGAGTGAAGGCTGTGTCCCTCCACTCTCAAAGTCCAGGTTGCTGCTATTGCTGCGTACCATGACCCCGTGAATGGGAAGTCTTTAGGTAAGCATGACCTCATCATCAGGTTCCTTAGAGGGGCCAGGAGGTTAAATCCTTTCCGGCCCCCCTCTATACCCTCTTGGGACCTGACTCTAGTGCTAAAATCACTAGAGCAGGGCCCATTCGAGCCTTTGCGTTCAGTTGAGCTAAAGTTTCTTTCATTGAAAACTCTGCTCCTGCTTGCACTGGCCTCCATCAAGAGGGTAGGGGATCTGCACACATTTTCGGTCGACGATTCGTGCCTAGAGTTTAGGCCGGCTGACTCCCAGGTAATCCTGAGGCCCCGGCCCGGCTATGTGCCCAAGGTTCCCACTACACCCTTCAAAGACCAAGTGGTGAACCTGCAAGCGCTGCCCCTAGAGGAGGCAGACCCAGCCCTGACTTTGCTCTGTCCCGTCTGAGCACTGAGATGCTACGTAGACCAGACACAAAGCTTCAGGACCTCAGACCAGCTCCTTGTCTGTTACGGAGGCCGGAAGAAGGGAAATGCCATCTCTAAGCAGAAGATGGCCCACTGGATTGTGGATGGCATAACCCTGGCTTATCAGACACAGGGTGTGCCCTGCCCGTTCAGGTTGCGAGCTCACTCAACTAGAAGTGTTGCATCCTCCCGGGTGCTGGCTCGTGGCGCCTCGCTGACAGATATTTGTAGAGCTGCGGGCTGGGCGACTGGTTAGTGTCGGATTGCTAAAGCTGCTCCAGAGTGTCCGTACTGTAGACCCTGTTGAGTTCCTCCATCACCCTAAGCAGCTGGACGTGGCGGAATGTCCGGTGCCAGGTCTTCATGATGAATCTGTGAGAACCATGGAAGGCTGGGTTCCATATTGGGTTCCATATTGGGTTCCATCTTGTTCCCTTGTTCCTTCAGGGAACAAGGGTTACCATACGTAACCAAGACGTTTTTATTTAAAAATAATATTAATAATAATAATAATAACAACACAGTGCAGTAGAAGTCAGATTTCATTATTCACATGACTAGAGTAACAAGAGTCCACTGACAACATTATGGCAGAGGATTAAATGCATAACAGATCCAGAGCCTCATTAACAAATATCTTGTAAAATGTGGGGTACTACACACAGACACACACACACACACTATACACAGAGAATGTTTGATTGGGAATTCAGAAGTAAAAAACGAGCGAGCATTCAAAAGCATTTTTAGTACCCAACATATAGAGAATATGAAGCTGATGTCACACTGTTACATTCTGGGGCAGTGTTTTGTTTGACGCCATATTAGGAGGATTGCTGCCTTTCTGCTATTGAGTATAAGGCAGTGTTTTGATTTTCATAATTTTAGGTCGAGAATTGTCATAGTAACTCACATCATCGTTCAGTGAGAAGACTGGAAAATCTCATACATTTTTTCACCTTTTCTATGTTTTAAAAAACACTAAGGGAAGCAATCTTGGCTGTTTTGTATATTGATTCAAAGTTTGCATCGTCTGAAGAACTTACAGGGGTTTGTGTTAGTTCTCCAGGGCATCCCAAAGTAGACACAGAAAAGCAAAAACTGAATAATTAGCGTAGCTGCTGTTCATAACATTTCAAACAAAAGATAATCATGTGCATTCAATCAGGTAATGGCGTGCTTTATTTGAATGCTTTGATAAAAAAGATGTGTCTTTAAAAGGGTCATGAACTGAGAAATCAAAATTCCCTTGATCTTTTGATAGATAAGAGGTCATTGTGCTATAAAACACTCTGTAAGTTTCAGAACTCGGAACTTTCTTGTTAGTCTAAAAACAGCTTATACTGAAGCCAATCTGCCAAAAATGACACAGGTTGTGGAATGTGCCATTTCATGACATAATAGTGTGGCTAAACACTGCTTCCACAGAAAAAGATCAATGCCTGCTTCTACAGTACATCACTGCCAAACACAGAAACCAAACGATAAACTTTATTTGATTAACTTTATTTTTAATGAAAAACAGTTACTATACATCTAAAATGGATGCAGTCACCACATAACTAATGTCAGTATTGTCAAAAATAAAAGGGATTCAAAGTGGATTTATTAAATACAAAATAGAAGATATTTAATTCAGGTTAATACAGCTAATGTGTATTCACACAAGGAAAGTCTGCTCATTCATTTGCTTTGAGCCAGACCAAATACAATGTTGATTTTTTTTTTGTTTGTTTGTTTGTTTAATGCGGTTTGCTTTCACACTGACTTTTTTTGGAAAGTGAACCAGAAATTGTAAACAAAACCACACGTGTGCCAAGATCATCCATTCATTGGACAGAAATTCTCAAGCAGGGAAAAACAGGAAGTGCAAAAACAGGCTAATCATGGAGATCTTTCGTTGTGCAATTTTTATTCTTTTGTTGATTTAGTGTCATCATATACTAACGCAATATGAAAATATTTATGAGCATCATATAATACAATGTCATAATATGTTGTAATTACGACTTGCCGAAAGTAAAATCTATAGATATAAAATACTTAAAGCATATCACAAGGTTAGTTTAAACATTTAACCTAGATAAATGTGCGCTATCAGGCACATATACTGTACAATCGTTTGTGCGGAGAGCAGAAGCTGAAGCGCGCTTCAGGACATCAGTGGAAACAAATTAAATACACCGTCATTTTTGCTCATAAAGGTAAGAATAATACATCGTTCGGAACTGTGCACTCACAAGATCAAGAAAACATTGTGCTTTTTAGAAATAAAGAAAACAAATAGGATGCGCTTGCCATCTCGGTCTTTGAATAGAAGTGCTTCACAAAAATGCACCGAAACATATTTTCCACCAAATATTTTGCTTACAGACATGATGAATATATCTATAGAAAGCTTTAAATTACTACAAAATGAAATAATTCAAATCCAAAAGAAAAAAATGGTATTATTATATAATCCGTAAAGATGCATTTCTTTCTAAAGGCGCGTCTAATGATGGTGAGTCAGGATTATCAACTTCATTTCAACACTGACTCATAAAACACTAGCTTATTAATAAATAATTCAAATATCTCCTTACTATTTTCCCCCAACATATAGTCATGGTAATTTTTGCGGCAAGCTTTAGCCTATTTAGCACACTCCGTCATGTTGCTGTGCGCCATGGTCATGAAAACTCATCATTTGCATGTCTTTTTAAGCATTGTGGTTTAAAAATACTGGTAAAAAATATATATATATATATATATATATATATATATATATATATATATATATATATATATATATATATATATATATATATAGCCTGAATGCATTGTTAGTCGCTTTGGATAATAGCATCTGCTAAATGCATAAATGTAAATGTAAAACGTAAAATAAGTGATTTAAGCCAACAACACTATATGCGCAAGCTGTCCATTTCGCAGATGGGAGTTTTACTTACTCAAACATGTTCTGAGGGCAGAAAGGAAAATGACTGGTTTACAGATTCAACCAATGAAATTGAAGCAGAGGCGGAGTCAGGAAATTTGAAAGTGTAGATGGAATACTTCAGACAGATACGTTACTGACGCTTCGTGGGATGCATTTATTGCAAGGTAAGTTAATTTACCATGTATTTTCATGAAAAAAAAAAATGAACATCTCTAATATTTAATAAGATAATTAGCGAACAAAGATGCACAGAACAAATAATCATGGTCTAAATATAATATAGCATGCATTTTTATTTGACTGCTACATCTGTTGATTTCACCAAAGCTGTTTATGTGGTAACAGGAGTAAAACACGCTTTTCCAATGCTACAGCGACGTCTGTGAAACCAATATGAGCGAAAAAAAGAACTTGTTCATATATCCTTGACATTTCATCAGTCAGTTAGCGTTAGCATAAGCATTAGCACTGCTCTTAGGGCAGGAGTACTCAATATTCATATAACTGTTATTTTTAGTGTACTATGCGCTGCTCTCAGGCCAGGAGTACTCAATATTCATATTACAGTTATTTTTAGTGTACTATGCGCTGCTCTCAGGGCAGAAGCACTCAATATTCATATTACTGTTATTTTAATAAATTATGCGCTGCTCTCAGGCCAGGAGTACTCAATATTCATATTACTGTTATTTTTCTAAACTAAGCGCTGCTCTCAGGGCAGGAGTACTCAATATTAATATTACTGTTATTTATAGGGTACTATTTGCTGGCAGGAGTACTCAATATTCATATTACTGTTATTTTTAGGGTACTATGTGCTGGCATGAGTACTCAATATTCATATTACTGTTATTTTTAGTGTATTATGTGCTGCTCTCAGGGCAGGAACACTCAATATTCATATTACTGTTATTTTAATAAACTATGCACTGCTCTCAGGGCAGGAGTAATCAAAATTCATATTACTGTTATTTTACTAAACTATGCACTGCTCTCAGGGCAGAAGTACTCAATATTCATATTACTGTTATTTTACTAAACTATGCGCTGGTCTCAGGGCAGGAGTACTCAATAATCATATTACTGTTATTTTTAGGGTACTATGTGCTGGCATGAGTACTCAATATTCATATTACTGTTATTTTTAGTGTATTATGTGCTGCTCTCAGGGCAGGAGCACTCAATATTCATATTACTGTTATTTTAATAAACTATGCACTGCTCTCAGGGCAGGAGTAATCAAAATTCATATTACTGTTATTTTACTAAACTATGCACTGCTCTCAGGGCAGGAGTACTCAATATTCATATTACTGTTATTTTACTAAACTATGCGCTGCTCTCAGGGCAGGAGTACTCAATATTCATATTACTGTTATTTTTAGGGTACTATGTGCTGGCAGGAGTACTCAATATTCATATTACTGTTATTTTAATCAACTACGCACTGCTCTCAGGACAGGAGTACTCAATATTCATATTACTGTTATTTTTTAGGGTACTATGTGTTGGCAGGAGTACTCAATATTCATATTACTGTTATTTTAATAAACTATGCACTGCTCTCAGGGCAGGAGTAATCAAAATTCATATTACTGTTATTTTACTAAACTATGCACTGCTCTCAGGGCAGAAGTACTCAATATTCATATTACTGTTATTTTACTAAACTATGCGCTGCTCTCAGGGCAGGAGTACTCAATATTCATATTACTGTTATTTTATTTAAACTATGCGCTGCTCTCAGGGCAGGAGTACTCAATATTCATATTACTGTTATTTTTAGGGTACTATTTGCTGGCATGAGTACTCAATATTCATATTACTGTTATTTTTAGGGTACTATGTGCTGGCATGAGTACTCAATATTCATATAACTGTTATTTTTAGTGTATTATGTGCTGCTCTCAGGGCAGGAACACTCAATATTCATATTGCTGTTATTTTACTAAACTATGCACTGCTCTCAGGGCAGGAGTACTCAATATTCATTTTACTGTTATTTTACTAAACTATGCGCTGCTCTCAGGGCAGGAGTACTCAATATTCATATTACTGTTATTTTATTAAACTATGCGCTGCTCTCAGGGCAGGAGTACTCAATATTCATATTACTGTTATTTTTCGTGTATTATGTGCTGCTCTCAGGGCAGAAGCACTCAATATTCATATTACTGTTATTTTAATAAACTATGTGCTGCTCTCAGGGCAGGAGTAATCAAAATTCATATTACTGTTATTTTTAGGGTACTATGTGCTGCAGGAGTACTCAATATTCATATTACTGTTATTTTACTAAACTATGCGCTGCTCTCAGGGCAGGAGTACTCAATATTCATATTACTATTATTTTTATTGAACTTTGTGCTGCTCTCAGGTTTTTTTTAGTGCATTATGTGCTATTCTCTACGGCCTAACCATTGTTCATTCTTTTAAACAACAAATTATATCAGTCATGAACAACATTCGTTAAACATGGCTGTCAGCGCCAGTGTAGTCTAATATACAGTGTAGTCTACACTGCATAGATAATATATATTTTTTAATTTGTTCTATATAGTATTGACATAGTTTTTCCTGTTTATATTAACGAGTTATAGGCTAGTAAATTTATGCAAATTTTTAAGAGTATTTAGTTTTTTAGTTTTTTTTAAATCATTACATTTATAAATCAATAGACAATTTCTGCATTATTGATTGATCTTTTATTTTATTCTCCAGTTACCTGGAGGAGCTGGCAGAAACTGGACAATTCAAAGGAGCTAACACTGAAGAGGCATCTGATGCTGCTGAGTAAAAAATGGTGCAAAAATGGAGATGTATGAAAAATGTTGTGTGTTTGGTTCCACCTGATAAAAGCACATAATAGCCAAATTCGGAAGGTAAATGGTTCTCATGGGGACATAAGCGATTATCAACATTTACAGGGGTAAGTCTGATTTTACTGCCATCTGAATCCAGAAGGTCACTGTTTTTTCTCCCACCATCCCCATGAAAATCCCTGGCCGAATTACCAAGGTCATGTGGTAATTTAATTGCTGTCCAAATCCACATCTCTGAGAATAAAATTGTTTCAAAATTAACCGTTTAAATCCGTTTTCACCAGTTTAACACCATATACTAACTATTGTACTTTGCATGCATATTACTAAAAAACAATATTTTATATATATATATAAATATATATATATATATATATATATATATATATATATATATATATATATATATATATTGAAATGCTAGAATGTTTACAAGAATACTATTTCAGAACTGCTCCATCACAGTGATTGGATGCTTGTTAAGAACAAAAAAGACCAGAAAAGCATGTAAATATTTGAAATGGGTAATTATTATGGCAGTAACAGGTATACAATACCATTTTTAAATATGTATAGGCCTACAGTTACGTACTTGAAAATGCGAACCAAGCAGCTTTGTTTACCTCATGTAAATAAGAAGTTGCATTTACTTATTAATGCTAATCTCCACATTTTTAATGACACCCATCATTTTGAGAGATAAAAATTAAGAACCATTTCAGCTATATTGGGTCTATTTTCCTATTTTTAAACCAGAGATTTAAATAAATAATAAATAGTATAGTATTACATTTAAATCTTTTATTCCAAGAGTATGGCATTTTATTTAGAGCAGACGACTATGCAACTGGCCATGTCAGCAGTGCATTCCTAGGTTCATAATGATCTCACATCTTTCTTCTCCACTGTGAATAAATCATCAAATATATGAGTTATCACTGAGGTGCCATGTAAATAATTTTTTACATATGTCTATATGAATAACAATTGCCATCTGAATTGTGAGAGAAGTCCTGAGTTGACTTGGTGACACATAAATGTGATTTTTAAACGTTCCCGGTGTCAATCTATGTGCAACCACTTAATGTTCTCATAGGCTATTAAATTATGGAAATTAAGCCTGTGTTTTTTTTTTTTTTTTACTGTGCTGTAAATGTTGTTTCATTCAATGTCTGTTGTACAGATTGTTTGTGTAAGAACAAAATTAAATGTTGATTGAAAATAATCAGTTTATGGGTCCAATATTACAATAAAATAATCAAGTATAAGTATGACTACTTTCTCTTTTTAAACAATAAAAAACAAATCCAGTGAATTAAATGCATGTACAACACAAAGGAAGATTTCACAGGAAAAGGTAGATGCATCATTAAACTGCTGTAGTTTGAACGTGCTCCCTTTAAACCAGGCCATACTGTAGGTCGCCTTGCCAGATATCTTCTCAAAGGCAGTTTCTTAAAGTCTCCAGAAGTGTTTTCAATGTCTTCCTGCATTTGAAATGCATAAAGAGTCTGGTTTCAATTTACACTAATAATTATAAAAAAAAATAAGTTAAAAAATAAATAAAAACAAAAACATTATTTTACCTGAAGGCTTTAGTTTTGGACATTGAATCATGAACATCCTCATTTTCATATATTTCCTGGATCACTTTCTTTTGTGGAGCAAACTTGCAAACCAGGAACATTACATCAATGAACAGCTCACTGCACAGCATCTGAAATGTAGCAATGTAAACAAACATAATTACTAGTAAAATCATAAAAATCACATTTCAACTCCCTCAAAATTTAAAATTTCTTAATGACACATAATACATCCTTAAACTCTGCCATTTCTATAGCCTACTGTACTCAGTTTGGCCTCAGCTACAACTACAATGATTGAGGGCAGATTAGAGTAGAGTAGACGTTTGAGGGACAGTCGGTGACGTCCATAGGATGGCACTATGCAAACAAACCTAACAGGTAACTGGTAACATGAAGTGAGATTGGAGTTTCTGACACTCATTTCAGCACAGTAGTTCAGAATCAATTCTTACTTTTAGGAGACAAAACGTTTGTCGTGCAATTTGATCTGAAAACTTTTGCAGACCTTTTACATTTACAAACAGCTATATTGCAATTCATGTGATTCCCTTTCTCTAAGAAGGGACCAGTGATGGCTTCTGCTTTTTCCAAGAATGCTATTCTGCAAAGAGAAGAAAAACTACATGAAACAGTGACAGCTGTAATAAAAAACAAATGTATGGGCCCTGAGAGCAGCACATAGTTTAGTAAAATAGCGGTAATATGAATTTTGATTACTCCTGCCCTGGGAGCAGTGCATAGTTTAGTAAAATAACAGTAATATGAATATTGAGTACTCCTGCCCTGAGATCATGCACAGTTTAGTAAAATAACAGTAATATGAATATTGAGTACTCCTGCCAACACATAGAACCCTAAAAATAACAGTAATATGAATATTGAGTACTCCTGCCCTGAGAGCAGCACATAGTTTATTAAAATAACAGTAATATGAATGAGTACTCCTGCCCTGAGAGCAGCACATAATACACTAAAAAATAACAGTAATATGAATGAGTACTCCTTCCCTGAGAGCAGCACATAGTTGAGTAAAATAACAGTAATATGAAGATTGAGTACTCCTGCCCTGAGAGCAGCGCATAGTTTAGTAAAATAACAGCAATATGAATATTGAGTACTCCTGCCCTGAGAGCAGCGCATAGTTTAGTAAAATAACAGTAATATGAATATTGAGTACTCCTGCCCTGAGAGCATGCATAGTTTAGTAAAATAACAGTAATATGAATTTTGATTACTCCTGCCCTGAAAGCAGCACATAGTTTATTAAAATAACAGTAATATGAATATTGAGTGCTCCTGCCCTGAGAGCAGCACATAATACATGAAAAATAACAGTAATATGAATATTGAGTACTCCTGCCTACACATAGTACCCTAAAAATAACAGTAATATGAATATTGAGTACTCCTGCCCTAAGAGCAGTGCGTAGTTTATTAAAATAACAGTAATATAAATATTGAGTACTCCTGCCAGCACATAGTACCCTTAAAATAACAGTAATATGAATATTGAGTACTCCTGCCCTGAGAGCAGCGCATAATTTAGTAAAATAACAGTAATATGAATATTGAGTACTCCTGCCCTGAGAGCAGCACATAATACACGAAAAATAACAGTAATATGAATATTGAGTACTCCTGCCCTGAGAGCAGTGCGTAGTTGATTAAAATAACAGTTATATGAATATTGAGTACTCCTGCCAGCACATAGTACCCTAAAAATAACAGTAATATGAATATTGAGTACTCCTGCCCTGAGAGCAGCGCATAGTTTAGTAAAATAACAGTAATATGAATATTGAGTACTCCTGCCCTGAGAGCAGTGCATAGTTTAGTAAAATAACAGTAATATGAATTTTGATTACTCCTGCCCTGAGAGCAGTGCATAGTTTATTACAATAACAGTAATATGAATATTGAGTGTTCCTGCCCTGAGAGCAGAACATAATACACTAAAAATAACAGTAATATGAATATTGAGTACTCATGCCAGCACATAGTACCCTAAAAATAACAGTAATATGAATATTGAGTACTCCTGCCAGCAAATAGTACCCTAAAAATAACAGTAATATGAATATTGAGTACTCCTGCCCTGAGAGCAGCGCATAGTTTAATAAAATAACAGTAATATGAATATTGAGTACTCCTGCCCTGAGAGCAGCGCATAGTTTAGTAAAATAACAGTAATATGAATATTGAGTACTTCTGCCCTGAGAGCAGTGCGTAGTTTATTAAAATAACAGTAATATGAATATTGAGTACTCCTGCCCTGAGAGCAGCACATAGTTTATTAAAATAACAGTAATATGAATATTGAGTACTCCTGCCAACACATAGAACCCTAAAAATAACAGTAATATGAATATTGAGTACTCCTGCCCTCAGAGCAGTGCGTAGTTGATTAAAATAACAGTAATATGAATACTGAGTACTCCTGCCAGCACATAGTACCCTAAAAATAACAGTAATATGAATATTGAGTACTCCTGCCCTGAGAGCAGCGCATAGTTTAGTAAAATAACTGTAATATGAATATTGAGTACTCCTGCCCTGAGAGCAGCGCGTAGTTTAGTAAAATAACAGTAATATGAATTTTGATTACTCCTGCCCTGAGAGCAGTGCATAGTTTAGTCAAATAACAGTAATATGAATATTGAGTGTTCCTGCCCTGAGAGCAGCACATAATACACTAAAAATAACAGTAATATGAATAATGAGTACTCATGCCAGCACATAGTACCCTAAAAATAACAGTAATATGAATACTGAGTACTCCTGCCAGCAAATAGTACCCTAAAAATAACAGTAATATGAATATTGAGTACTCCTGCCCTGAGAGCAGTGCATAGTTGAGTAAAATAACAGTAATATGAAGATTGAGTACTCCTGCCCTGAGAGCAGCACATAGTTTAGTAAAATAACAGTAATATGAATATTGAGTACTCCTGCTCTGAGAGCAGCGCATAGTTTAGTAAAATAACAGTAATATGAATATTGAGTACTCCTGCCCTGAGAGCATGCATAGTTTAGTAAAATAACAGTAATATGAATTTTTTGATTACTCCTGCCCTGAGAGCATGCACAGTTTATTAAAATAACAGTAATATGAATATTGAGTGCTCCTGCCCTGAGAGCAGCACATAATACACGAAAAATAACAGTAATATGAATATTGAGTACTCCTGCCAGCACATAGTACCCTAACAATAACAGTAATATGAATATTGAGTACTCCTGCCCTGAGAGCAGCGCATAGTTTAATAAAATAACAGTAATATGAATATTGAGTACTCCTGCCCTGAGAGCAGCGCATAGTTTAGTAAAATAACAGTAATATGAATATTGAGTACTTCTGCCCTGAGAGCAGTGCATAGTTTAGTAAAATAACAGTAATATGAATTTTGATTACTCCTGCCCTGAGAGCAGTGCATAGTTTTGTAAAATAACAGTAATATGAATTTTGATTACTCCTGCCCTGAGAGCATTGCATAGTTTATTAAAATAACAGTAATATGTTATTTTGAATATGAATATTGAGTACTCCTGCCCTGAGAGCAGTGCGTAGTTGATTAAAATAACAGTAATATGAATATTGAGTACTCCTGCCAGCACATAGTACCCTAAAAATAACAGTAATATGAATATTAAGTACTCCTGCCCTGAGAGCAGCGCATAGTTTAGTAAAATAACAGTAATATGAATATTGAGTACTCCTGCCCTGAGAGCATGCATAGTTTAGTAAAATAACAGTAATATGAATTTTGATTACTCCTGCCCTGAGAGCAGCACATAGTTTATTAAAATAACAGTCATATGAATATTGAGTGCTCCTGCCCTGAGAGCACCACATAATACACGAAAAATAACAGTAATATGAATATTGAGTACTCCTGCCCTGAGAGCAGTGCGTAGTTGATTAAAATAACAGTAATATGAATATTGAGTACTCCTGCCAGCACATAGTACCCTAAAAATAACTGTAATATGAATATTGAGTACTCCTGCCCTGAGAGCAGCGCATAGTTTAGTAAAATAACAGTAACATGAATATTGAGTACTCCTGCCCTGAGAGCAGTGCATAGTTTATTAAAATAACAGTAATATGAATATTGAGTGTTCCTGCCCTGAGAGCAGCACATAATACACTAAAAATAACAGTAATATGAATGTTGAGTACTCATGCCAGCACATGGTACCCTAAAAATAACAGTAATATGAATATTGAGTATTCCTGCCAGCAAATAGTACCCTAAAAATAACAGTAATATGAATATTGAGTACTCCTGCCCTGAGAGCAGCGCATAGTTTTTAATAAAATAACAGTAATATGTATATTGAGTACTCCCTGCCCTGAGAGCAGCGCATAGTTTAGTAAAATAACAGTAATATGAATATTGAGTACTTCTGCCCTGAGAGCAGTGGATAGTTTAGTAAAATAACAGTTATATGAATTTTGATTACTCCTGCCCTGAGAGCAGTGCATAGTTTATTAAAATAACAGTAATATGAATATTGAGTACTCCTGCCAACACATAGTACCCTAAAAATAACAGTAATATGAATATTGAGTAATCCTGCCCTGAGAGCAGTGCGTAGTTTATTAAAATAACAGTAATATGAATATTGAGTACTCCTGCCAGCACATAGTACCCTAAAAATAACAGTAATATGAATATTGAGTACTTCTGCCCTGAGAGCAGTGCATAGTTGAGTAAAATAACAGTAATATGAAGATTGAGTACTCCTGCCCTGAGAGCAGCGCATAGTTTAGTAAAATAACAGTAATATGAAGATTGAGTACTCCTGCCCTGAGAGAAGCGCATAGTTTAGTAAAATAACAGTAATATGAATATTGAGTACTCCTGCCCTGAGAGCAGCGCATAGTTTAGTAAAATAACAGTAATATGAATTTTGATTACTCCTGCCCTGAGAGCATGCACAGTTTATTAAAATAAAAGTAATATGAATATTGAGTGCTCCTGCCCTGAGAGCAGCACATAATACACGAAAAATAACAGTAATATGAATATTGAGTACTCCTGCCCTGAGAGCAGTGCGTAGTTGATTAAAATAACAGTAATATGAATATTGAGTACTCCTGCCAGCACATAGTACCCTAAAAATAACAGTAATATGAATATTGAGTACTCCTGCCCTGAGAGCAGCGCATAGTTTAATAAAATAACAGTAATATGAATATTGAGTACTCCTGCCCTGAGAGCAGCGCATAGTTTAGTAAAATAACAGTAATATGAATATTGAGTACTTCTGCCCTGAGAGCAGTGCATAGTTTAGTAAAATAACAGTAATATGAATTTTGATTACTCCTGCCCTGAGAGCAGTGCATAGTTTAGTAAAATAACAATAATATGAATTTTGATTACTCCTGCCCTGAGAGCAGTGCATAGTTTATTAAAATAACAGTAATATTTTATTTGAATATGAATATTGAGTACTCCTGCCCTGAGAGCAGTGCGTAGTTGATTAAAAATAACAGTAATATGAATATTGAGTACTCCTGCCAGCACATAGTACCCTAAAAATAACAGTAATATGAATATTGAGTACTCCTGCCCTGAGAGCAGTGCGTAGTTTATTAAAATAATAGTAATATAAATATTGAGTACTCCTGCCAGCACATAGTACCCTAAAAATAACAGTAATATGAATATTGAGTACTCATGCCCTGAGAGCAGCGCATAATTTAGTAAAATAACAGTAATATGAATATTGAGTACTCCTGCCCTGAGAGCACACACAGTTTATTAAAATAACAGTAATATGAATATTGAGTGCTCCTGCCCTGAGAGCAGCACATAATACACGAAAAATAACAGTAATATGAATATTGAGTACTCCTGCCCTGAGAGCAGTGCGTAGTTGATTAAAATAACAGTAATATGAATATTGAGTACTCCTGCCAGCACATAGTACCCTAAAAATAACTGTAATATGAATATTGAGTACTCCTGCCCTGAGAGCAGCGCATAGTTTAGTAAAATAACAGTAATATGAATATTGAGTACTCCTGCCCTGAGAGCAGTGCATAGTTTATTAAAATAACAGTAATATGAATATTGAGTGCTCCTGCCCTGAGAGCAGCACATAATACACTAAAAAACATAACAGTAATATGAATGTTGAGTACTCATGCCAGCACATAGTACCCTAAAAATAACAGTAATATGAATATTGAGTACTCCTGCCAGCAAATAGTACCCTAAAAACATAACAGTAATATGAATATTGAGTACTCCCGCCCTGAGAGCAGCGCATAGTTTAATAAAATAACAGTAATATGTATATTGAGTACTCCTGCCCTGAGAGCAGCGCATAGTTTAGTAAAATAACAGTAATATGAATATTGAGTACTTCTGCCCTGAGAGCAGTGGATAGTTTAGTAAAATAACAGTTATATGAATTTTGATTACTCCTGCCCTGAGAGCAGTGCATAGCTTATTAAAATAACAGTAATATGAATATTGAGTACTCCTGCCAACACATAGTACCCTAAAAATAACAGTAATATGAATATTGAGTACTCCTGCCCTGAGAGCAGTGCGTAGTTGATTAAAATAACAGTAATATGAATATTGAGTACTCCTGCCAGCACATAGTACTCTAAAAATAACAGTAATATGAATATTGAGTACTCCTGCACTGAGAGCAGCGCATAGTTTAGTAAAATAATAGTAATATGAATATTGAGTACTCCTGCCCTGAGAGTAGTGGATAGTTAAGTAAAATAACAGTAATATGAATATTGAGTACTTCTGCCCTGAGAGCAGTGCATAGTTTAGTAAAATAACAGTAATATGAATTTTGATTACTCCTGCCCTGAGAGCAGTGCATAGTTTATTAAAATAACAGTAATATGAATATTGAGTACTCCTGCCAACACATAGTACCCTAAAAAATAACAGTAATATGAATATTGAGTACTCATGCCAGCACATAGTACCCTAAAAATAACAGTAATATGAATATTGAGTACTCCTGCCCTGAGAGCAGCGCATAGTTTAATAAAATAAAAAGTAATATGATTATTGAGTACTCCTGCCCTGAGAGCAGCGCATAGTTTAGTAAAATAACAGTAATATGAATATTGAGTACTTCTGCCCTGAGAGCAGTGCATAGTTTAGTAAAATAACAGTAAAATGAATTTTGATTACTCCTGCCCTGAGAGCAGTGAATAGTTTATTAAAATAGCGGTAATATGAATATTGAGTGTCCCTGCCCTGAGAGCAGCACATAATACACTAAAAATAACAGTAATATGAATGTTGAGTACTCATGCCAGCACATAGTACCCTAAAAATAACAGTAATATGAATATTGAGTACTCCTGCCAGCAAATAGTACCCTAAAAATAACAGTAATATGAATATTGAGTACTCCTGCCCTGAGAGCAGCGCATAGTTTAATAAAATAACAGTAATATGATTATTGAGTACTCCTGCCCTGAGAGCAGCGCATAGTTTAGTAAAATAACAGTAATATGAATATTGAGTACTTCTGCCCTGAGAGCAGTGCATAGTTTAGTAAAATAACAGTAATATGAAGATTGAGTACTCCTGCCCTGAGAGCAGCGCATAGTTGAGTAAAATAACAGTAATATGAAGATTGAGTACTCCTGCCCTGAGAGCAGCGCATAGTTTAGTAAAATAACAGTAATATGAATATTGAGTACTCCTGCCCTGAGAGCAGCGCATAGTTTAGTAAAATAACAGTAATATGAATATTGAGTACTCCTGCCCTGAGAGCATGCATAGTTTAGTAAAAATAACAGTAATATGAATTTTGATTACTCCTGCCCTGAGAGCAGCACATAGTCTATTAAAATAACAGTAATATGAATATTGAGTGCTCCTGCCCTGAGAGCAGCACATAATACATGAAAAATAACAGTAATATGAATATTGAGTACTCCTGCCAACACATAGTACCCTAAAAATAACAGTAATATGAATATTGAGTACTCCTGCCCTGAGAGCAGCGCATAGTTTAGTAAAATAGCGGTAATATGATTTTTGATTACTCCTGCCCTGAGAGCAGTGCATAGTTTAGTAAAATAACAGTAATATGAATATTGAGTACTCCTGGCCTGAGAGCAGCGCATAATTTATTAAAATAACAGTAATATGAATATTGAGTGCTTCTGCCCTGAGAGCAGCGCATAGTACACTAAAAATAACAGTAATATGAATATTGAGTGCTTCTGCCTTGAGAGCAGCGCATAGTACAATAAAAATAACAGTTATATGAATATTGAGTACTCCTGCCCTGAGAGCAGTGATAATGCTAATGCTAACGCTAACTGACTGATGAAATGTCAAGGATATATGAACAAGTTCTTTTTTTCGCTCATATTGGTTTCACAGACGTCGCTGTAGCATTGGAAAAGCGTGTTTTACTCCTGTTACCACATAAACAGCTTTGGTGCAATCAACAGATGTAGCAGTCAAATAAAAATCCATGCTATATTATATTTACACCATGATTATTTGTTCTGTGCATCTTTGTTCGCTAATTATCTTATTAAATGTTCGAGATGTTCATTTTTGGTCTTTCATGAAAATACATGGTAAATTAACTTACCTTGCAATAAATGCATCCCACGAAGCGTCAGTAACGTATCTGTCTGAAGTATTCCATCTACACTTTCAAATTTCCTGACTCTGCCTCTGCATCAATTTCATTGGTTGAATCTGTAAACCAATCATTTTCCTTTCTGCCCTCAGAACATGTTTGAGTAAGTAAAACTCCCATCTGCGTCTGTTTCTGAGTGTGATTTCTGCAATTGCGTCAGATCGTGGTCGGTTCATATTCACACCTTAAACGAACCGTACCAGAGTTCATTTGGAAGTGGACAGAGACCACCTCTTCAGCTGGGTCTCAGTACGGTTGTTTGGTTCGCCCCCGAGTGCAACTGCTGAATACACACCTGCCAAATCGGTCCGCACATAGAGGGGAAATGACTTCAATTCAGTCGAACCAAACAAGACAGGTGTGAATACTGAATATACACTATGAAAAGGGGTAAAAATTATCTATACAAAATAAAAATAAAAAAATAAAATAAAAATTGCTTTGACCTCTGCTGAAAACATGTTCTGATGTGCTAAAGTATTCATTGGAAAAGCTCACTCTTCCCCTGAGGTCTCTCAACTAGACAGCAGACTGTGGTAGTGCTCCTTTTGTTCATGTCTCTTGAATTCCGCAACCAGACCTTTATCTCACTCTCAACTTAGAATCTGGAGGACTTGGCTGAAAGGAGCATTTTCAGTCAGCCTTTGAAAAGCAAATAGGTCTATATCAGGGATCCTCTATAAGTGTCTCATGTTTTTTTTTTTTTTTACTTTTACACAAGGCTAGTTATTCAAAAAGGGGTTCATTGCTTAAAAATGTTAAAACCATTTAAGAGGAGAGACACTCACAAAGCAAATAGTACTGATTTTTTTATATGCACATATACCCAAAAATGTAATTACTCAAAAGTACAAAAAAAAGAAAGAAAGATTTTCAATGTAAGATTGTAGGATTTCGTCATGTGAAAGTTCATGTGGGCTAAAGTCCAATATGTAGTGCATCAATGTCCAAACGCTGTCTGTAGCTGAAGTTGACTGATAACACATGAATAATCCAACCTCTTGTAATTAAAATACACCACAGCTATCAAACACCAGATTCTTCCTAACCAGGAACAGTCAAAAATACTCCAGAATATGGTCCCACGTCGAAAATATCTTTAAATCCATATTCAAACTGGACCATGACATTGTGACCTCACCAGTAAAGAGTCCTTCTAAAATGCATACAACTTAGTCTTAAACTCTTGGCATCAATCCAAACATAGGCCATACATACATGTAACATCTCTGCAAAAATATCAGCAATGTATACCTTTAAATAGAAAAATAAATATAAAAACACAACTCCTTACTTTAGACTGTGCTTGAAATTACACATTTCCCAACCAGGACACAGCAACAATGGGTGCTTCTATGAAGGTAAAATAATACCTAAAAGATTTGCAAACGCATGGTAAGAGTTGTGGAAGTGTACTGTAAACGTAAATTAAATTTGTATGCGCAAGAGAAGCTTTGTAAAGCTAAATCGTGTTTGAGGCGTAAGTAAAAACGATTTGCAGCATTTTACTGTTACACGTAAGTGTAATTCAAGTATTGTGAAATTGCAGCTTCATGCTAATGCAAAATAAATATGATCTCCATTCTTCTGACTTCCATTTTCCTGTGCTTACACTTTTGGCATGCTGTTCTCACTAAAATACGATCAAAAGTACTGCAAGCCTGTGAACAGTGATTTGCAAGTGAAAACAACAGTTTAAAAAACTGCAAATCGGATTGACCGCATAGAACCCGTCTGTATGTGTAAAAAAAAAAAAAAAAAAACTGTTGCAAATGTCTAAATGACTTCTTGTGCATGTGGGGCAAAAAATTCCCGAAACAAACCGATATGTACAGCTCCGTCTTTCCTTTCTCTGCGCTTACAATTTTGGCACGATTCTCTCACTAACTGAGTTTTGCAAGTGTAAGGGGGAGGGTGGGTCCACCACCTTCTTGTAACCAACCAAATGAGACTCTCGCTGACTCTCCATTTACTCTTATCTGATTGTTTCAATAAACACGTCATATGCCAAGACAATTATTTTAATTTGGTTCAGGATCGTTCTTGCTGACAGAATGGTATTTTTAATGTACACATACATAAAAAAAAAAAAAAAAAAAAAAAAAAAAAAAAAAAAAAAAAAAAAAAAAAAAAAAAAAAAAAAAAACTTAATTAAAACATGATACTTTATAAGCTGTGTACCATTAGGCTATTTGTTCATACTGAATTTCGAGTTGTGTAGTATCATTTTCTTCCTCAACTGGCTATATATGATATATTAGTTTATTGTAATATTGTAATTTTGATTATACTTAAAGATGGCCTAGTATCTACACTAGTTTAATACATGTATAATTTTATCTGTCTACTGATCAGGGACGATTCCATTTTTTTTAAAAACCAACAGTAATATATATATATACAGGTCCTTCTCAAAAAATTAGCATATTGTGAAAATGTTCATTATTTTCCATAATGTAATGATAAAAATTTAACTTTCATATATTTTAGATTCATTGCACACCAACTGAAATATTTCAGGTCTTTTATTGTTTTTATACTGATGATTTTGGCATACAGCTCATGAAAACACAAAAATTCCTATCTCAAAAAATTAGCATATCATGAAAAGGTTCTATAAACGAGCTATTAACCTAATCATCTGAATCAACTTATTAACTCTAAACACCTGCAAAAGATTCCTGAGGCTTTTTAAAAACTCCCAGCCTGGTTCATTACTCAAAAACCGCAATCATGGGTAAGACTGCCGACCTGACTGCTGTCCAGAAGGCCATCATTGACACCCTCAAGCGAGAGGGTAAGACACAGAAAGAAATTTCTGAACGAATAGGCTGTTCCCAGAGTGCTGTGGGGAAGTCTGTGGGAAGGAAAAAGTGTGGCAAAAAATGCTGCACAACGAGAAGAGGTGACGGGACCCTGAGGAAGATTGTGCAGAAGGACCGATTCCAGACCTTGGGGGACCTGCGGAAGCAGTGGACTGAGTCTGGAGTAGAAACATCCAGAGCCACCGTGCACAGGCGTGTGCTTTTGAACCAGAAACAGCGGCAGAAGCGCCTGACCTGGGCTACAGAGAGAAGCAGCACTGGACTGTTGCTCAGTGGTCCAAAGTACTTTTTTTCGGATGAAAGCAAATTTTGCATGTCATTCGGAAATCAAGGTGCCAGAGTCTGGAGGAAGACTGGGGAGAAGGAAATGCCAAAATGCCTGAAGTCCAGTGTCAAGTACCCACAGTCAGTGATGGTCTGGGGTGCCATGTCAGCTGCTGGTGTTGGTCCACTGTGTTTTATCAAGGGCAGGGTCAATGCAGCTAGCTATCAGGAGATTTTGGAGCACTTCATGCTTCCATCTGCTGAAAAGCTTTATGTAGATGAAAATTTCGTTTTTTCAGCACGACCTGGCACCTGCTCACAGTGCCAAAACCACTGGTAAATGGTTTACTGACCATGGTATTACTGTGCTCAATTGGCCTGCCAACTCTCCTGACCTGAACCCCATAGAGAATCTGTGGGATATTGTGAAGAGAAAGTTGAGAGACGCAAGACCCAACACTCTGGATGAGCTTAAGGCCGCTATCGAAGCATCCTGGGCCTCCATAACACCTCAGCAGTGCACACAGGCTGATTGCCTCCATGCCACGCCGCATTGAAGCAGTCATTTCTGCAAAAGAATTCCCGACCAAGTACTGAGTGCATAACTGAACATAATTATTTGAAGGTTGACTTTTTTTGTATTAAAAACACTTTTCTTTTATTGGTCGGATGAAATATGCTAATTTTTTGAGATAGGAATTTTGGGTTTTCATGGGCTGTATGCCAAAATCATCAGTATTAAAACAATAAAAGACCTGAAATATTTCAGTTGGTGTGCAATGAATCTAAAATATATGAAAGTTTAATTTTTATCATTACATTATGGAAAATAATGAACTTTTATCACAATATGCTAATTTTTTGAGAAGGACCTGTATATTTTACTGTTGTTTTTTTTTTATATATATATACTGAACATAATTATAAATGTGACACTTTTGTTTTTGCCCCCATTCTTGAGCTGAACTGAAAGATCTAAGACTTTTTCTATGTACACAAAAGGCCTATTTCTCTCAAATATTGTTCACAAATCTGTCTAAATCTGTGTTAGTGAGCACTTCTCCTTTGCCGAGATAATCCGTCCACCTCACAGGTTTCATATCAAGATGCTGATTAGACAGCATGATTATTGCACAGGTGTGCCTTAGGCTGACCACAATAAAAGGCCACTCTAAAATGTGCAGTTTTATCACACAGCACAATGCCACAGATGTCGCAAGTTTTGAGGGCGCGTGTAATTCGCATGCTGACTGCAGGAATGTCCACCAGAGCTGTTACCCATGAATAGAATGTTAATTTCTCTACCATAAGCCGTCTCCAAAGGCGTTTCAGAGAATTTGGCAGTACATCCAACCAGCCTCACGACCGCAGACCACATGTAACCACAACAGCCAAGGACCTCCACATCCAGCATCTTCACCTCCAAGAAAGTCTGAGATCAGCCACCCGGACAGCTGCTGCAACAATCGGTTTGCAAAACCAAAGAATTTCTGCACAAACTGTCAGAAACCGTCTCAGGGAAGCTCATCTGCATGCTCGTCATCCTCATCGGGGTCTCAACCTGATGCAGTTTGTCGTCTTAACAGACTTGAGTGGGCAAATGCTCACATTCAATGGCCTCTGGCACTTTGGAGAGGTCTTCTCTTCACGGATGAATCCCGGTTTTCACTGTACAGGGCAGATGGCAGACAGCGTGTATGGCATCGTGTGGGTGAGCGGTTTGCTGATGTCAATGTTGTGAAACGAGTGGCCCATGGTGGCGGTGGGGTCATGGTAACACAAGTGCATTTTATTGATGGCATTTTGAATGTACAGAGATACTGTGATGAGATCCCAACATCCCACAGGCCACAATCAACAACCTGATTTAGCTATACATATATATTTATATATATATATATATATATATATATATATATGTGTGTGTGTGTGTGTGTGTGTGTATATACAGGTGCATCTCAATGAATTAGAATGTCGTGGAAAAATTCATTTCAGTAATTCAACTCAAATTGAATTACTGTTTAATTACAATTTAATTGGGAACATAAATTAAATATATCAGTATATTGTTACTGTCTACTGATACGGGGAGGAAAACAATCCAAAAAAGGATCATTAACAGTGTTCCAATCACCACCTTATATATTTTAAATAAATCCACAATTTCTTCTCTAAAATTTTGTATTAATAACCTGTTTTGTAGAGTATACAGGTGCATCTCAATAAATTAGAATGTCGTGGAAAAGTTAATTAATTTCAGTAATTCAACTCAAATTGTGAAACTCGTGTAGTAAATAAATTCAATGCACACAGACTGAAGTCTTTGGTTCTTTTAATTGTTATTTTAATTTTGGCTCACATTTAACAAAAACCCACCAATTCAACTCTCAAATCTCAACAAATTAGAATATTGTGACATGCCAATCAGCTAATCAACTCCAAATACCTGCAAAGGTTTCCTGAGCCTTCAAAATAGTCTCTCAGTTTGGTTCACTAGGCTACACAATCATGGGGAAGACTGCTGATCTGAAAATTGTCCAGAAGACAATCATTGACACCCTTCACAAGGAGGGTAAGCCACAAACATTCATTGCCAAAGAAGCTAGCTGTTCATAAAGTGCTGTATCCAAGCATGTTAACAGAAAGTTGAGTGGAAGGAAAAAATGTGGAAGAAAAAGATGCACAACCAACCGAGAGAACCGTAGCCTTATAAGGATTGTCAAGCAAAATCGATTCAAGAGTTTGAGTGAACTTCACAAGGAATAGACTGAGGCTGGGGTCAAGGCATCAAGAGCCACCACACACAGACATGTCAAGGAATTTGGCTACAATTGTCGTATTCCTCTTGTTAAGCCACTCCAGAACCACAGACAACGTCAGAGGCATCTTATCTGTTCTAAGGAGAAGAAGAACTGGACTGTTGCCCAGTGGTCCAAAGTCCTCTTTTCAGATGAGAGCTAGTTTTGTATTTCATTTGGAAACCAAGGTTCTAGGGTCTGGAGGAAGGGTGGAGAAGCTCATAGCCCAAGTTGCTTGAAGTCCAAGTTTCTACAGTCTGTGATGATTTGGGGTGCAATGTCATCTGCTGGTGTTGGTCCATTGTGTTTTTTGAAAACCAAAGTTACTGCACCCGTTTACCAAGAAATTTTGGAGCACTTCATGCTTTCTTGGCTGACCAGTTTTTTGAATATGCTGATTTCATTTTCCAGCAAGATTTGGCACCTGCACACAGTGTCAAAAAGAGTTGGTTAAATTTGGTTGGTTTTGGTTTGTTTGATTGGCTGGCAAGCTAACTAGACATGAATGAAATAGGTATTGTTTGTGTTGTTTTTTAGGGGGAAATGAGAAACAAGAGACCAAAAAATGCAGATGAGCTGAAGGCCACTGTCAAAGAAACCTGGGCTTCCATACCACCTCAGCAGTGCCACAAACTGATCACCTCCATGCCACCCTGAATTGAAGCAGTAATTAAAGCAAAAGGAGCCCCTACCAAGTATTGAGTACATGTACAGTAAATTAACATACTTTCCAGAAGGCCAACATTTCACAAAAAAAAAAAAAAAAAAAAAAAAAAGTTTTTTTTATTGGTCTTAAGAAGTATTCTAATTTGTTGAGATAGTGGATTGTTGGGTTTTTGTTAAATGTGAGCCAAAATCATCACAATTAAAAGAACCAAAGACTGAATTTATTTAATACACGAGTTTCACAATTTCAGTTGAATTACTGAAATAAATTAACTTTTCCACGACATTCTAATTTATTGAGATGCACCTGTAATTGTCACTGTAGAAGTTCCCCAAAATTACAAAATTATTATTATCTTCTACAACTAAAATCAACCATCTTCCACAAGAGTGAGCTTTACTTTTTAAAATTTTCCCTTTATAATTACCATTCAAACCTGCAACCCCTGCTGATTTATTACTCCCATATGCCAACCAGATATCACTACCCCATTGATTTTTCCGAAAAACAATCTTTTAAGAAATAAAAAAATAGCTTTTCTCTTTAACAAATCAAGGAGTAATGCCCTTAACATTGAACGAATATAAACATAAAGACATAATCTCTTAATAGATTACCGAAGTCAAATTTATCCAATCACCCAAGAACAACATTCACGTAAATAACCTAACTGAGTGTCACAAAAAAAAAAAAAAAAAAAAAAAAAAAAAAATACAAATAGCCTATACAACATTTTCAAAACTGGAAGTAAAAGAAAACAAATAACTCAAAAATTTGTTATAATATACTATCCAGCATATAAATAAAGCAATATAAGGCTTCAGTTATATTATAACCCTTGAATTTTACTTTCAAGCTATCAGAAAGGATAACCTTTACCCTTTACCTCAAAAAAACTGGAACATGCACACAGACTGAAGTAGTTTAAGTCTTTGGTTCTTTTAATTGTTATTTTAATTTTGGCTCACATTTAACAAAAACCCATCAATTCACTATCTCAACAAATTAGAATATGGTGACATGCCAATCAGCTAATCAACTCAAAATACCTGCAAAGGTTTCCTGAGCCTTCAAAATAGTCTCTCAGTTTGGTTCACTAGGCTACACAATCATGGGGAAGACTGCTGATCTGACAGTTGTCCAGAAGACAATCATTGACACCCTTTACAAGGAGGGTAAGCCACAAACATTCATTGCCAAAGAAGCTAGCTGTTCATAAAGTGCTGTATCCAAGCATGTTAACAGAAAGTTGAGTGGAAGGAAAAAATGTGGAAGAAAAAGATGCACAACCAACACCGACAGAACCGTAGCCTTATGAGGATTGTCAAGCAAAATCGATTCAAGAGTTTGAGTGAACTTCACAAGGAATAGACTGAGGCTGGGGTGTTATTCTGTACCTCAGCAAGCATTGGCTCCGATTTGCTTTTCTTGGGATCTGGCATGCATGGCTCCGAACCTGGGAACGGAGTTAACATTAACTCTGGACTACTGCATCTCGCATAGGAATGCGTCTCCATGACATCCATTTTTTGATTGTCAGCAGAACGATCACTTCCTAAACCAAATTTTCCTTTTTCTGTATTTCACCCTCGTCTCTTTTCTGCCTTTTCGCCCTCCAGAACCGCTGCCTTTCAAAGGCCGTTTCTCAAATGGAAGGATGGATCCTCCGGAGGTCGCATTTGTAGGCTGCTTACATCATAAAGAATATCATATTTTAGAAAATAAACAGTTATAAATTTGACCATTATTCTTAGTTAAGCATAAATTGTTGTAATATGCTTATGACTCGCGAATGTAATGCTTTGTTAACTGAAATAAACCAGGCTTGATTACATATGCAGCCTGCAAATGCAACCTCCGGAGGATGCAGCCTTTTGTTTGAGAAACGGCCAACAACTATGGTGAGCCTAACACCTGGGTGGCGAGGCAGATTTGAGGTATGGCTCCACTTGTTGGAATAACCATGTCAGATTTCAACTTCATTGCGATACGCTTCTTGGTAATCAGTAATAAAATATCTGCAAGCTTTATCTCATGGGTTTGTTTGAGGTTGGATTTGGCGAAGTTACCCAACAAACATTTATTTATTTATTTTTGCCAGAACACATAAACTAAACTGTAGAGTGTAAAAAGTTCCCTCATCTGTACCACATCTGAAGCATAGATGTGAGATTTATTTTTATTAAATTTATGCAGTTTAGATAGGGTGAAATAAAGTTGGTGAAGAAAATTAAATTGAATCAGTCTATTCCTGGAGTTCAGATTAGATGTGATTCCTTCTTTCCTATGCTAATACCTAGATCATGTTCCCATCTAATTTTAGATTTATCTAGTTCAGGTGGAGGTTTATTTGTCATAAGGGCTTTATATATTCTAGACATTATTTAATAGGTTGGTCAACTTGAATAAACCAATTGCTCCAGCTGTGTTAAAATAGGCAAAATGAGTTGGGCTTTAAATCTTAGCCACATATCTGTAAAGCCTGGCTCACACTACAGGATTTTTAGCCAGATTTAGCCCTGATTTCCCCCTCCCGAGAATCGGAGCAAACATCTTGTCGAGCACCTCGATCGGTCCCGATGTTCAGCATGGATTATCTGGTTATGTGAGGCATTCACCAATTTAATCTTGCACCTCCCAATCTGCTTGTACACAAATCGGGGCAGCCCCGATTAATATCAAACATGTTTGATATTTAGGATTTAAATCGGGATGATGATGGCTATATGATTACGTCAGTACTTTCACAGCCAGTGCACAAAAACGCAAAACAGCTGATGTACAGCTTCGTTGGATAGTGGAGATAGAGGAAACTGTTTCTTGACATTTTGTAGTAACACGACTGTCTGTATAATGTGTCGAAAACGCATCACAACCGTAAGGAGAAAGAGAAGCGCTGGAGTAAAATCGCCTCAGTTTTGAATGCACCGGGTGAGTGCAGAAAGCTGCTAGTATGCTAGCTAACATATGTAAACAAAAATCAGTGACGATCTGCTGCGTGAGATCACATGAGGCGCTCCCTCTGGCATGACAATCTTAATGATATCTTGCAGTGTGTGATGTGCCACGATGTTCAAATCTTGTAGTGTGTGCATGTTTAAGATTTGAGGGAAGATAATCTGCGAAGATTCTCCTAATGTGTGTGCTGCAGCAAGATTTCATAATCGTTTAGGATTTTAAAAATCCTGTAGTGTGAGCTCAGCTTCAGGGGAAAGAAAGTCTTTTGCAACCTTTCCCACATTTGGATTGAATGAATGATCATATAATTGTTGGATACCATGTTAATGAATTTCTCATCCATTTATATACAGCATATATGAGAGAACATACTCCTTTAATTCCAATAATTTTATTTTGAGCCATGAAGGTAGGGTGTCGCTTCCAAACATCTGGGCCAGATTTCTGGAATGCTCTGGCCAAAATTATTTTTTTATTTTTTAAAAAGTAAAACTTAAAACCTCCCTGATTATACCCTGCAAACATGTCCTTGCAGGGCCAATGCTGGCTTTTAGCGGGCACAGTGCGGCTAGGGCCAGCCCACACCAAACCTAAACAGGCCCAGTGCGAGCTTGCACAGGCGAGGCCCACAGATTTGGGCTCACCGCAGGCTCTCTGTGAGCAGCACACACTAGCGGACTACCCACACTAATCCCATGATGACCCAATTTGGGCCAGTCCATTCGGGCCTAGAACAAATTTTGTATGCTTTGGTCCCATTCAGGTTTTGTGTAGGCAGCCCTGTAATGCAACTAGGAGAATACAAACAAAACATTGACTGGCCAATCTTTAAACCACTCAGTTGAACTAGGATGGCTCAAACCAAAAAAAAGACCTTTTCAGAACATGTTGTTTCATATAGGCCAGGGGATTCTCAAATCTAGCTCACAAGATCCACTTTCATGCAGATTATAGTTCTAACCTTAATCAAAACCCCTGAGCAAGCATGTCTTCAGGATCATTAGTTGAGTTTGATCAAAGTTGGATATGGTTTGAGGGTAAGTTGATGTAATTGGATATCATTGGTTAGAGCTAAACTCTGCAGGAAAGTGGATCTCATGAGCCATATTTGAGGATCAACAATCAACAATTAATGTCTTAATAAGATTAAGTTTCCTTAAGTAAAGTCATGTGGGTAGAGGGGAGTTAGCAATAGCAAGCAGCAGTATAAGTGTGTGAAAGTTTTTTATTCAAGTGTGCTATTAGTATATTTCTTTTAAACTAAAAATAGGAAAGTATGGTTTTAGTTTACTTTTTTATGTACTTCTCGGTGAGAAAATGGGCTTTATGTATCCTCAGAAATATACTTAAATTACCATTAAGTATACTTAACTTATACTTACAAAAAGTCTAAATATACTTGAACTTTACTTAAGTATACTTAATAAAATAAACTTGAAGTATACTACTTTTTGGTAAGGGTAGCCAGCATGGCTCACCTGCTGAATACACTGTACTATGTCCTGGTTGGGAAATTTGTCATTTTAAGCCCAGTCTAAAGAAGTTGCTATTTTTTTTTTCTGTTTAAAAGTGTACATTGCTGATGTTTTTTGCAGAGATGGTATATGTATGTATGGCCTATGTTTGGATTAATGCTTAGAGTTTAAGATAGTTAATTTTTTTATGCATTTTAGAAGGACCTCTTTATTTGGTGAGGCTACCACATCATGGTCCAGTTTGAATACCAATTTAAAGTTATTTTTGACGTGAGACCATAGTCTGTACTATTTTTTACTTTTCCTGGTTAGGAAGAGTCTGGTGTTTGAGAGCTATGGTGTGTTTTCATTACAAGAGGTTGGATTATTCATTTGCTATCAGCCAACTTCAACTATGGACAGTGGCTACGTTTACATGCACATTTTTTTGGTTCAACTGGACTGAATTCATTCCGATTGATCAATCTGAATGTATTGTTTACATGAACGCTAAATAAAATAATTGGGTTGATGTGTGCGTTCTTTGTTTGCTTTCTTTCATTTTTGTGTACTTTTGTGTATTTGCATTTTTGGCTACTACGTGTAGCTGCATAAACATGAATTGAATGTTTTCTGTTTTGTATTTAATAAATCCATTGATTTGAAATCCCTTTGAGTACTGTACATTTTTTGACAATATAGACATTAGTTATGTGGTGACTGCATGTATTTCAGATGTGTATAACACTGTTTTTTTTTTTTTTTTTTGTATAACACATCACCCGCCCCCACCCCCAAAATACTTAAAGCTGGCTGCACACTAGACGATTTTCAAATCTTAACTGATTTTAAAACCATGGGAGACCACAAATAAGAAGAGGACTGATTTTTAGCTTTATAATCCTCTGAACACACACCCTAAACGATTTGACCAGACCACGAGACCACATACTTGATGATTGTAGGAATGATTTCACAGTGAATTGATCTCACGGACACTTGCAAGATCAAATGTGACTAGAGAAGAAAAAACAATAGAGGACAATCAAAGTTGTCAGCTGACTGTTTCACAGTGAAAAAACAAAGTATAGAAAAAGAAATTGGTGAATGTTCTAGATGTTCTCAGAGAAAAATTGCAAAGAGTTTGAAGTTATCATCATCTACAGTACATAATATCATCCAAAGATTCAGAGAATCTGGAACAATCTCTGTGCGTAAGGGTCAAGGCTGGGAAACCATACTAGATGTCCGTGATCTTCGGGCCCTTAGACGGCACTGCATCACATACAGGAATGCTACTGTAATGGAAATCACAACATGGGCTCAGGAATACTTCCAGAAAACATTGTCGGTGAACACAATCCACCGCGCCATTCGCCGTTGCCGGCTAAAAACTCTATAGGTCAAAAAAGAAGCCATATCTAAACATGATCCAGAAGCACAGGGGCAAGGCTCATTTAAAATGGGACTGTGGCAAAGTGGAAAACTGTTCTGTGGTCAGACGAATCAAAATTTGAAGTTCTTTTTGGAAAAAAACTAGGATGCCATGTCATCCGGACTAAAGAGGACAAGGACAACCCAAGTTGTTATCAGCGCTCAGTTCAGAAGCATGCATCTCTGATGGAATGGGGGGTTGCATGAGTGCGTGTGGCATGGGCAGCTTACACATCTGGAAAGGCACCATCAATGCTGAAAGGTATATCCAAGTTCTAGAACAACATATGCTCCCATCCAGATGTCGTCTCTTTCAGGCAAGACCTTGCATTTTCCAACATGACATTGCCAGACCACATACTGCATCAATTACAACATCATGGCTGCGTAGAAGAAGGATCCGGGTACTGAAATGGCCAGCCTGCAGTCCAGATCTTTCAACCATAGAAAACATTTGGCAAGTCATAAAGAGGAAGATGTGACAAAGAAGACCTAAGACAGTTGAGCAACTAGAAGCCTGTATTAGACAAGAATGGGACAAACATTCCTATTCCTAAACTTGAGCAACTTGTCTCCTGAGTCCCCAGACGTTTGCAGACTGTTATAAAAAGAAGAGGGGATGCCACACAGTGGTAAACATGGCCTTGTCGCAACTTTTTTGAGATGTGTTGATGCCATGAAATTTAAAATGCAACTTATTTTTCCCTTAAAATGATCCATTTTCTCAGTTTAAACATTTGATATGTCATCTATGTTGTATTCTGAATAAAATATTGAAATTTCCACATCCTTGGATTCTGTTTTTATTCACAATTTGTACAGTGTCCTGTAATGTCTGTTTTGGGGTTTGTTTCATATTCTTGTTTTCATGTCTTATTTTGTAGTTTGATTTATGCTGTTTGTATGCAGATGTATATCTGCCTTGTGTATGTGTCGTTCTGATTGGTTTATTGTCTTGTCATGTGATTTATCAGTTCTGTTTACTCATTGGGTTGTCTTAGTCTTGTGTCTTGTTTCCCCATTGGTTTGTTCTTGTCATGTGACCTGTATTGTTATAAGTAGTCATGTTTTTGCCATTTGGGCCTTGTGGTGTATTAATGTTGCAACCTGCTGTCGGTGTGTCTTGTCTGTTCATGTCACGTCAAGTCTGTTTCTGTCAAGTCTGTTTCATGCCTCATCAAGTTAAAGTCTGTTCAAGTCAAGTCTTCGTTTCTGGTTTGGATTATGTTTGGATGTTTTGTATTGCACCTGTAAATAAACTGCACTTGGGTTCATCGCTACGCTCGCCTTCAGTGGAATGTTCAGTTACATTACATGTCCCAACTTTTTTGGAATGGGGTTTGTAATATTTTACCATTATATAAGAGGAGCATAGAAAAGTTTATAAGAGTGTCACTCCACAATACAATAGCAAAATATATAAATATGAATAGTATTTTTATGTTACATTAATCAGTGTCTAGCACACCTTTCTAAGGAAAGGAAATGGACCAGAAGACATTGCAATTAATTACTTAATGATATTTAGATAGACTTAAAGTAGTTCCAGATCTATACTTGTGCTCTTATTATTTCAGTTATTTTGCCTTTAATGTAAATAAACGTGCAAACAATATACTTGCTCTTGTGAATTTATTTTGATGTTAATTAAATTGTGCAAGCTGTCTCTTTAAACGCATGGTTTATATACATGTTGTTCCTGATTGGGCTGACATTTTTGACACACCCACCAAACAAATGAAAACGTATCTCAAACCCTGTTGCACACCGTTTCCAGGAAACATGTAGTTCAAACCGGAAACACCATTGTAAAATGTTGCGCACCGGGTTGAGCTTGAACTTGCCCCGTGTTTCAACATAGAAGCACGCAACATCCGGTAGGTGACTCTTGCTCGCTCTCATTGGAATCACATCAGAGGCAGCCCGATCAAGAATCATAAATATCAAACATGTTTGAGTTCAGCGACGCTCCATCTCGATCGGGATCAGTTAAATAATCGTAATGACACCACACAATATAGGATTTCTGGACAAAAAATTGCTTGCGACAAGCCGTGAATCGGGCCACACCCCCTGGTCGTTTGGGGGTGCAAATCGGGCTTAAAATTGGCTTTAGAATCATCTAGTGTGCTGCCAGCCTTAGTTATAGTATCTGAAAAGTATTTATAATAAAACAGACATATTGTTGTAGATCAGGGGTGCCCAACCCTGTTCCTAGAGATCTACCTTCCTGCAGAGTTCAACTCCAACCCTGACAAACACAGCTGAACCAACTAATTAGGATCTAAAGGAGCACTTGATAATCGCAGAGATGTGTGTTTGATCAGGGTTGGAACTGAACTCTGCAGGAAGGTACATCTCCAGGACCAGGATTGGGCACCCCTGTTGTAGATTAATAGTTTGGGCCTAGTGAGGTCTTCGTATGGGCTAAAGACCAATTTATACTTTTGCGTCGAACCTACGCCGAAGGCTATGTGTCGTACGGTGTAGCCCGACGTGCACCTCTCCAGGAATCTAGCAGCTCATCAATACTACGCGGACCGCAAGCGCTGTGATTGGTCTGCTAGAACCCCTCCCTCCGTATGTACTTGAGTTTTGTGTGTGTTTCTGTGCACTTTAATATATTTTAATTTTACACCTTCTTATATCAAATAAAACAAAGCAAATAACATGTGTCTTATCATTTATTATACTACATAGCATTATACATCACTAGTTGTCTGAGATCAACAGTGTTGATCTGCCGTGGTACAAGTCCTTGTGGAGATTGAAAGAATGCCATCTTCTCTTGTTCCGTTGTTGACTCCTTTTGTAGTTTTAAATAATGATTTAATGATTTGATATTTATTTTCCACCGTCACGGCTATAATGCTTCTCTGACGAGCCGCTTCTTCTTCGGCTTTTGTCGTGGTACTGCGGTTTACACCAGCAACATGCCCGTGGACACTGCAGACTAGAGGTTTGCATGTGTACTGCACGTCGACGTAAAGGCCAGTGCAGCTTTAAAGCTAATTTGTCAAGACTAATTGACAAATGTATGAATTGGGAGAGATTGAAGATATATAAAAACTTCATTCATCTTGATAAATATTAATCCTACCAAATAGTGTCAATAGTAGGTCCATCCAGATGGCAAAATCGTTCCCTACTTTTTCCAGGTGTTCAGGCAAGTTAAGATTATAAAGACTTAGGTAGGATTTCACTTTTCTAAAAATTAACCTTGTAACCAGAAAAGTAACCTACAGTATACGAGTGTAAAAAGTTTGGTTACACATTATTATAGTCCACTTTAGATTTTTTTTGATTTTTTTTGTAATATTTTTCTTTTTTTTTTGAATATATGTGTATTGTGTCTCTGAGTGTAGTGTTTGGTTAGGGTTAGGCATAGTAGAACAAGTTTAAATATACTTGCAAAGTTTCTCACAGTCAGTATGTTGTATGTTGTGGACCTATCAAAATAAAGTGTTAGAAGATATTAGGACAAGACAGTCTACTAATACTCTAATAACTGCTAGTTGACATGTAGTTGCAAAGTTATTTACTGTTAGTAGAATGTTTAAAATGGACTATCAAAATAAAGTATTGGCAAAAGTTCTGCAAGGGAGTAAGAGAATCCGTTGGATTAGTTAAAAATAAAAGAATGTCATCTGCAAAAAGAGATATTTTGTGTGTATCAGGGCCAATATCAAAACCTTTTATATTGGGATTTGTTCTAATTGCCTTGGCTAATGGCTCAGTTGCCAACATGAAAAGGGCTATGCTAAGTGGGCATCTCTGTCTGCATCCTCTTGAACAGTAGTTCCCAATCCTGGTACTGGAGAACCCCCAACACTACACATTTTTGATGTCTCCCTATTCAAACACACCTGATTCAACTCATCAGCTCATTAGTGAAGACTCCAAGACCTCAAATGTGTGTGTCAGATAAGAGAGACACCAAAAACATGCAGTGTTGGGGGTTCTCCAGGAACAGGATTGGGAACCACTGCTTTAGAAAGAGGGAAATGGAGCAGAGGCAACAATTTTAGCTTTAATACATTTGAAAAGTGGTTAAATCAAGTTTATGAATTCTACACCAAAACCAAATATTTCAAGCACTCAAAATAAGTATGTCAAATGCCACACCAAGCCTCACCACATCATAGCAGCCAGTCAAGAGCCTTTCCATAAAATGGCCTCCAGCCGAGTCACTCCTTTAAGATGGCTTAAGAAGTCCCAAGGCATTCAAGACTGGCAATCCAACTTGGAAGATCCACCGCTGGTGTCTTTGCGAGCTGCGGGGTCACCCCAAAGACTCTCCACTCACAAGCAACGCAGACTCTCGACTCACATGCAACGCAGACTCTCGACTCACGAGCAATGCAGACTCTCCACTCACGAGCAATGCAGACTCTACGCTCATGAGCAATGCAGACTCTACGCTCGCTAATGACACTTTTTCAGCACTCTCAAGCACTGCCGTCTCAGCGCACACACGCTCTAGTTTTTCGGCCTCTGCTGCAGAACCTTTCCAGGGTGGTCGCACCCACTCTAGTCTCAGAGTCTGCTCTAGAATCCGCTCTTTTCCCCGAACTCACTCCTGAGCCTGCTGTAGTTCCTGAATCCATTTTCCGAGCCTCCTTCAGTCCTCGAGTGTCCTCCAGAGCCCGCTCCTGTCCCAACTTCCATAGGCAGAACCTCATATGGTGGTTCCGCCTTGGTGGTCTTCAGCCCCGCTCAGGTGGTCTTCAGCTCCGCCCAAGTGCTCTTTAGCTCCATCTGCTCTGCCATGGTGTTCTTCAGCTCCACCTGCTCCGCCTTGGTGCTCTTTAGCTCTGCCTGCTCTGTCATGGCACTCTTCAACTCCGCCTGTTCCACCCTGGTGCTCTGATTCTTCAGCACAGCATTTATGATTGTTTGCTGTCTCCCTTGACCATCTACAGTAATTTGGGTAAATGTTTTACCAGTTGTGTATTTTTTGCTGTAAACACAGAATTGGGTTCCTTAATTCCGTATATTAAATCTTCCTTTAAAAATCTGGGAGTAATCATGGACGGTGATTTTAAACTTGAAAAGCAGATAAATTCTGTGGTTAAAGTCAGTTTTTTTCAGTTAAGGCTCTTATCTAAAGTGAAACCTTTTTTGTCATTTAAAGACTTTGAAAGAGTATACATGTTTTTATCTCCTCTCGATTGGATTATTGTAATGCCATCTATGCTGGTGTTAGCCAGGCATCTCTTTCACGCCTGCAGTTGGTGCAGAATGCTGCAGCTAGACTACTAAAAGGGGTACGTAAGCGTGACCACATTTCTCCCATACTGCCGTCCCTTCATTGGCTTCCAGTACGGTTTAGGATTGATTTTAAAATTTTAGTGTTTGCCTACAAATCCCTAAATGGTCTAGCCCCGACATACCTTTCTGACCTTATACAACAATATGTTCCATCTAGGTCTCTTAGGTCGACAGATTGTATGCTCTTGGCTGTTCCTAGAGTAAGGTTGAAACATAGGGGAGATCGGGCTTTCTCAGTTCCGTCCCCTAAACTATGGAATAATTTACCATTGTCTGTGAGGCTGGCCCCAACACTATCTGTTTTTAAATCTAGTCTTAAAAAACCACATTTATTTTCCTTGGCTTTTAGTTCAGTTTGAGAGCTGTGTGTTTTTGTCGTTTTGATGTCATTTTATTTTTGTTGTTGTTGATTTATGATGTGGGAAGTACAGCACTTTGGTCAACTTCTGTTGTTTTAAATGTGCTCTAGAAATAAACTTGACTTGACTTGACTTGACTTTGACTCTTTTGTCGTTTGCCCTGGATGTGATTGTTTGTTTGGGTGTTTGACCCTGCCTGTTCTGACTCTATGGAATAAAGCCTTGCTTTTGGATCCCCACTTCATTGTCACACCTCCATCGTTACTACACTATATAGAGAAAGGTATGCCAAAATTCAGTTTTTTTTTTCTTTAAGATATTGCTGAGCATTTATTTTACCACAGTAAACGTACATTTCTATCTTAAATAAACTTTCAATCTCCGTTTTTTTAGTATTCATTTAAAATGAGAAAAATCTGCTATTATTTCAATCTCTAATCTGTTATTTATCAGTTTAGATAGTTCTTCAATGCTTCGCTATCTAGCAGAAGACACTAACTTTAAATTCCAATCTCCCAAAATCAGAATAATACTTACTTGTTAAAAAAAGCCATTACTTTATTTGAAATTTTGAGTTAATATTTGAGTTAATAAATATGTATATATATTATATAGATATATATAATTATATATATATATATATATATCTATATATATATTATATATATATATATATATATATTTAGTCATCAGTTTTGTTTTAAGCAGTCATATGGTCATGTTACAACATGCCCCTCAGATGTTACATGTACCCCACCTATGTCAAGTCAAGTCAAGTCACCTTTATTTATATAGTGCTTTAAACAAAAAAGATTGTGTCAAAGCCAACTGAACAACAATTAGTTAGGAAAACAGTGGTGTCAAATAATGCAAAAAGGACAGTTAAAGGCAGTTCATCATTAAATTCAGTGATGTCATTCATCTCACAGTTCATCATTGAATTTAGTGATTTCATCATTGAATTTAGTGATTCAGTTTAAATAGTATCTGTGCAATCATTTGCAATCATTTGCTTCTGCAAGAAGCTTTCGGCCTGCAAGGAATACAAAACTCCATCCGGGACAGAATGGAGAAAAAACCTTTGGAGGAAACCAGGCTCAGTCGGGGGGGCCAGTTCTCCTCTGACCAGACGAAACCAGCAGTTCAATTCCAGGCTGCAGCAAAGTCAGATTTTGCAGAAGAATGGGGCATGTTGTCACATTTCACTTTTTTTTTTTTGAGGGTAAATAAAGAAAAAATGTTATACACTGTAATTCTGAAATAAAGTGTCATATTTGTACTAGACAAGTGTAAAAATTGCTGTGGATAAAAAAAAATATATACTCTGAACTCCATTTGCATTTACACATTACTGAGAAAGTCAAAAAGTGTTATGTCAAATGTGCTCTGCTGCTCCCCTATTTCTATGTTGCAATAATTTAACAAATATTTCTACATAAATAATAAACTTTACATAACTTAAGCAAAATCCATCTATGGATTTTGTTGACAGTGATTTATTTTGATTGTTAATATCCAACATGTCTTTTTATTGTTGGGTTGGGTTTTTATTTATTGGTTTGAATTGATTAAAATTTAACAATATTACATTTTATTTATTTTTATTTTTGCTCTGTGTTATTTCAGGATTTGATCCTTCAACTAAGAGGAAAACATCCTGTTTTATTGTATTTATAATGACTATTTAATTATGCACTTCCACAACACCTTAAAACACTGACTTGTCAAACAAACAACAACAACAACTTGCTTACCATACAGCTGCTTAAAGGTGCCATGTGTAAAAAAAATTGAGTAAGAAAAATATCCAAAAAAATGACCTAACGCACACTCAAAAGAATGAGAAGAAATAAGGGCGATGATGTCATTAAAAAAATGTCAAGTTATAGTGCTGCAGAGATATCAACCTTAATTAGCATTAGCATTACTAGCCACGGCCCGACAGGTGTCGTAATAACCAGTTTTCGGCCATGGGAGGCGATATGCGTGCAACATAACCACCAGCCAACTGCAAATACACACGAAATAACTCGCACGGCTTGTGGGCGTACTTGAAGCTGATGTCAAGCAACCGCGCTCGGGAATCCACAAATCAATCCGATAAGAAAAGGAGCCGAAACAGAGTAAACATCGGCACTGCTTTTCCATCGCTGGAGACAACTGATGGACTTGAAAGAAATGAGCTTCGGACTCCGAACTTGCAACATTTCTTTTGAATTGGTAAGTAAGATGCTGTTAGTATTTCGCTAGAAGTTTGTTTTATATGTTTGCGTATTTTTTTCGGGAAGTTATAACATAGAAATGTATCGAAGGCTGTTCGATAAACGTGCTGATGTTAGCGATGGCTAACCGTAGCTGCGTTTGATAGTAAGCTAGCTATAACTTACCCACAGATCCGATCCGGTTTTCACCTGTTATGATACCCAAAGCCCGTTCTACCAAGCTGATGCTAAAATGTAACATTACCTAAGAAGGCTTGAAATGTCTTCGATGATAATGAACCCGAGAGAGAGAGAGAGAGAGAGAGAGAGAGAGAGAGAGGAGCGCTCCGGCCGCGCGCGCACTCACTCACTATATCAGAGCGCGTCAAGTTGAATGCGCGTGTGAAAAGTGTCAATTGCGTGTGTCTCACGGCGAATGCTTGAGAGTTGGCAGCTCTGGGTACGTTGGTTGGCGCTAGCTTGGTCAACATCAGCTGTCTGATGTTGACCAATGATGTTGACAGAATGCTGTCTGTCAAATTCATTTAATTCAAATAATGTGTATGTACAATTCAAAATGTAATATGAACAAAAAGAATATGAACATATTCACTGGTAAAAGGTGAAGGGGAGTAGCTTGAAGCTGTCATGTTTCAAAATCACTTGATATCACCACTCCTCTGGAGGCAAAACGTCCTTTTCGGCTTCGGCTATGGCTCTGTGGTTGTTGTGAAGGTAGGGGCGGAGCATAGAGACTATGCCGTTTCTCGTTTGTTACTCTAGAGTAGACCAATTCACTTTGAGGCATACTGCCCCCATTGGTATGGAATGTGGAGTATGACTTGATTTTTTTGCCAGACCATTACACATGGCTCCTTTAACGCTCATTGGTTTAAAATTCGTAATGTTTTGTTATCTTCTAAATGGTTTAATTTTGTAATTTTTTATCTAAATTATTAGTGAATATTCACAAATACTCTGACAATATGATATATGTGGATACTGTGATTTGTTTTCAGTCTAAAAAACCCCCCTAAAAAGAATACGTCTAAATGTATAAAATAGGTTGCATGTCTTAAATACAAACTGAAAATGGAGGATGAAAACACGGCTTTCGGATAAATAACAAGTAGGCTACTTTGGAAGTGTTTTTCATCATTTTTATTTTCATATAAAAGCAACATAACTTAAATCACATCCAGTTTATTAGCGAAAATATGCGCACGTCGACACATCAGGATTCAAGCGAAATCTGTCTTTGTTCTCCTATATCAGTGTCTGATCCACTACGAACACTCGGAACTGTCACCCTATTTCACTCATACCCTTACTGCAGCCTGCGAGCAGCCTACTCTCGTCACATGAGGCGTCCCTGTGGAACATAAAGCCTAAAAAGGGGGCGCGGCCCAAAAAAGGCATCAACCAACTGGTGTAAGGAACGTCACTGAATTCCCATCATGCGTCGCAAAAGGAACCATTACCGCGAAAACACGTTTTTTTTTTTACAGTTGCGAATGGTCAAATGAAAACAGTGTATCAACTGCACGATGTACGTATAAAAACAAACAAGGATAGATTTTTTCTTTTCTCGCAATGTTGATGTGTCCTTATTTGGTTAAGGTGAGCAACGAGAGGGGCTTTCTTACAGAACACTTTAGTTGTCTGCTAGGTCCCCTCTCAAGCAACGATACTACCCTGCGTTTCACCAGATGTGACCGTGAAGATCAGCAGTTGCCAATGCTATTTTGTTGTTTTAGTAGCTTACTTTGCTTTTTAGAATTGGCATTGATTTTTGCCCCCCTTGATTTATGTTTTGTGACATCTGCTAATCTTGGTGTTCGTTTTTCACGAGTCAATGTACTTAAATCCTCTTGCTTTGTTCTCCGTTAGCAGATCTGTGTAACGTTATGTAGCCGGTGGGTAAAATGGTTTTACTGAATGTATGATACCCATGCTATTTTCTTATTTTGTTTTAGCTTGAGTCATGTGATTTTTACCATGTTCTATTTTCTGTCGGTTGATGCAGTTTTAGAAGGAGACCTTTTAGGATCAATCATGACAGGAAAAAACACTTCCACTGATTTTCTCAAAGGTATCGATGGATATTCATTAAATTAGGAGATTTTTTTGTTCTCTAGGATGATTAACACATGGTTTTAAAAATGTGTAATTCCAGTCTTTGTTTTAAAACAGTATTATAGCAATTATAGATGATTAGCTTTATTGGGTGTTCTTACCAAGTAAATTTGAGAAATATTTTTTCTTTAGTCAGAAATTAACATAATTTATAATTTGTTTGTTTTTTTACTACCCTCTTCTAACTTGCATATTTTATGCCAGAGGTGCCCAACATTTAATGTTATTATGAATCAAACTTTTTGTGTGAAGTGATGTTTATCCACTGTCCTCTTTTTCTCCCTTTTAAGATGTAGTGGCATATGTTGATGTGTGGTCTGCCAGCAGAATGGAGGATTATTCTGATCCGTTCATGCAGCAGCTGCAGGACATGGGTGCAGAGGTAACATTTTTTATTTTTGGCAGTTGTGTTTATGAACAAAATTAAAATGAAAAATAAATTAATGCATTTTAAATGACAGGTATCTAAGACACTCAACAAACAAGTGACCCACGTAGTCTTCAAACATGGCCGGCCGTCCACATGGAAGAAAGCCCAGAAAATGGGTGTGAGGATTGTTTCACGTCCACTGGGTAGCAAGGGTAAAAAATGAGTATCACATAGAACTAAACTCCTGGTTCTTAGGATGTTGACCTGAACATGCAGAATATATGTAAATCTGCATATATGTATTAAAGGCTTTGTTTTAAACAAAGTTGCTAATTTAATTTCCAAAGGTTAGGCATGAATAATTGGTTAAAAGGTAGAGCCTGGCAGGGGAAGTCGTGGCCTAATGGCAGTAGAGAGTCTGACTTGCAATCCAAGGGTTGTGTGAGTTCGAGTCTCGGGCCGGCAGGAATGTAGGTCCGGGGGGAGGAGTGTGAATGTACAGCGCTCTCTCCACCCTCATACCACGACTGAGGTGCCCTTGAGCAAGGGACGAACCCCCAACTGCTACCCGGGCGCCCGCAGCATAAATTGCTGCCAACTGCTCCCGGGGTTGTGTTCACGGTGTTTGTGTGTGTGTGTTCACTGCTCTGTGTGTGTGCACTTTGGATGTGTTAAAAGCAGAGCACGAATTCCGAGTATGGGTTACCATACTTGGCTGTATGTCACTTCACTTTCACTTTCACTAAATTAATCTTCTTGAACAAATTAACACATCATTTCATTATTCCAGTGAAGGGACAAAATAAAACTCTTAAATATCTGCTACTGATTTTCTTTTAAAACGTGATGTAATGGATAGTTCAACCAAAAAATAAAATTCATACACATTTGAAATGACAGCGACACTAATTTTAAATTATTGGGAAAGAAAAAAAAACTAGAGAAGTAATGCATCATATAAAGGCCCCCTTTTCTGTCACATTTAAAAGTGCTGTAAATATCTTTACATTACATACAGAAAAGGTTCCTACTACTTGACAGATATAATTTGAAATAGGTGTCTAGATAAATCACATCTGTCTGACAGCATTAGTCCTTGTTAAAACAAACAAACAAAAAAAGAGTCAAGGAAAGCAAATCATCCCGTGTTTTAGCTAATTTAAAAATACTCTCTTCTTGTCAGTCATTTTGTATTGATTTGGTAATATCTAGTTGATTGAAATTCCTTTTGGAGAGCAGAAATCTATTGATGCCAATCAGGGGGCGTAGAATTAGGGGGACGCCAGGGACATGTCCCTACCAATATCCACGCGAGTGCCAAAACTCCAGCGACTACCAACTCCAGCGACTACCAAAAATATATGTATATGTTTTTGTAATTTCGGACACATCTGGAACGTATAGAAAAAAATAGGCCATGTAGAAAACTGTGCGCTTTCAAGGACGCATTAAATACATGGCGGGAATGTAGTCGTCCACCAGAGGAGAAGCGCAACACCGCGCTTAGAACAACTCACAGGTATTTTACCCAATTCAAGATAGCAGTCCAAAACAGTTAATATAGAAGTACACTTCAGGAATTAACAAAGGTTGCATCATTGAGTTTGAAGTACGGTGTTTGACAAAAACAGAGCAAATGGGGAAAGAGAAAGCACCAATCTATGGCTATTATAAGCTCCCTAATATAAAGCCATACGGACAGAAAAAACGTTGTGCGATAAGATCAGTGTTGGGTAAGAGTAATTTCAAAAAGTAATTAATTAATATTACTAATTACATCATCAATATTGTATTAAAAATACTTTTACTAATTACTCTGTCTGAAAAGTAATTTAGGTACTCAAGTAAGTAACGTTAATTATTCAAATCGCTAATTAGGCTACATCTTATAAACCTTATAAACCCTTAATAGAAATTAAACTCTTTATTCTTTCATAATCAGAAGTTTGTGACCTGTAGTTAAAGTTGCTCAAGGAGAAATAGACGGCAGAAGAAAGAAATTGTACCGTTTGTTTTATTTTGCAAAAGCACAATGTTTTGTTGGTTATTGTCAGTGTACACAAATAAAAGTAGGCCCTTTTTAGATTCAATTGATTTTAGGCTTATCTGTATCTGAGTATTTAAGGTTTCTCTGTGAATCAGGAAAACTGAAAGTGAATGCGCTGGCGTGCAGTGGGTTAAAGACGCTGCATTCAATTTTATCTTTAGACGGTAAAATTTAGATTTCAAATTCAATATTGATTTTAGAACTGTTTTGAAATGATTTACTGTATGTAAGTGCAAATGCTTTATAAAGTAACTGTAGAATTAAATTGCCTAAAAATGAGCATTTAATCCCTTTACTTTACTTTTTCAGTGGATAAGTAATTTAAGTACAGTAACGCGTTACACCGTAACCCGTACTAAGTAGCCATTGGCTAATATTAGACATCATTAGTCGCCAGAATGAAGATTTGGTCGCATGGATGCGAGTGATTTGTTTTTAACTCGCAATGTAGAGGGTTGCTATATTTCGCAAGGGCAAGTTTAAACGAATTTTTTATTTTGACGGGTTGCTGTGAATACCTTTACATTTTCTGTGTGTATATGATATGACGGATAGATTTACAAAAAAAATAAAACAGGTCAATTGAGGCTTTCATGAAGTGACTCTCAGAGCAGCTCTGGAGATGTGGTTCATGTATTTGTCGTCATGGTGAGACGGCAGACATTAATATCACCGTAAGCGTCACGCGCGCTTCAGTACAAGTACCAAACCACGCGGCTGCGCCATTCATTAACACAGAGACACGCAGAATTCATATTTAAATAGTCGTTATGCGGCTTAATATTTACAAATACTAGTGGGAATGTGTTCACTTATTTGTGTGTGCGTGTGTGTGAGTGTGCGCGCGCGCATTGGACGGTACTCCGCTGTGTTCGATACAGAGAGCGTGAACATGTAGCGTAGAGACCGAATTGACATGCGTCATGTAATATAGATCAATAACAATAAGGCTATTTAGTTTGTAATAAAAAGAGCAAGGTATAGACCGGGGCGGGCCGCCCCCCTAATATAATGGCAGGGGAAACACTGAATGATAATGTGATTTTATGGTACAAACAAATATCTTTAACATTTAAATTGATGTTGTTCAACATAATTAAAACTGTTAGCTGAAATATAAACGAAATAAAAAAACTAAGGTGGAAAAAAGCCCTCTACGCAACGGGATTAGTATTATCTGGGGACCTTGTATGAATTTGAAACCCCCCCCCCCACACACACACACATCGCGAATTTTGTGTGGTGCATTCGCACGGGATAAGACAAGCCTATGATTTTTACTCAAATTTACTGACTTATTTCACGGATGTCAAGGGTTTGCGAGTCTCGTTCTCTGGTCCAGTTAGATGGATTTTAAAAAAGAAAACTAATATAGTTTCGTCCCAATGTGTCATTACATTCCACCATACCATTGCTTGATTTATTTGTAACACATTAACCTTGAAACCTTTTCAGCTCTTTCTGCATATTGTATGGTGTAGTAGCCTATAGCGATATGACAGCAACCAAAATACTATCAAAACACTCCAACGCAGCTCCATTCTTGCAAAGATAAAAAGGCGCACAGGAAACAAAAAAAGCTCAAAAAATTCAATGCGACACGCCAAATCACATAGCTGGCGATTCGTATGGGACTAATATTATCACAGGACCTCAGTTTTTGGCGAAATATGGTTAGAGGTCATTTGCGGGGGTAATGTTTACTTTACAAATTACAGACATGGCCCATTCGCATGGGATTAAGATCACAGACAACCTCTGCAATTATTACAAATGACTGGAGGTCACCAGGTAATAGGCTACTAATCCCGTGCGAATAGGGAAAGTCAACAATTAAACAACACTGTGTAGTCCGTGTTGGTATTGTATCAGACACTTGCACTTAACATTAGGCTATATGAAAAACAAGCTCAAATGGAGTTAACAAGGTTTTTGGCTGCGGCGAATGAGGAGATCAGCGTTTTTTCTGTCAATTGAACGGCCTCTTATCTGAGACAAGTTGCATCGCATTATATGCTTTCATCAACTTTTACAGGTTATATAACGTTATTGTAGCTATATGGGGTGCTTAGTTTTTCTTGTTTAGTACACTTGGCCAAAATCTCAATGATAGAAACGATTGAGCACTTATGCACAGGATATTTAAAAAAACTTACAAAAGTATATTTGCTAGACGGCAAAAAAAAATAACCTACTTTGCTCTTCAAAAAACACATAAAAACATTAGCCTTTACAGACATAGTGTTTGAGTGAAGAAAACACTTTACTATTCACACATCATTTATTTATTTACCCTTGCATGCGGAAAAAAAAAAGGCGGCGGAGATCTCTCTCCAGGCTGTGTGCGTGGCGCGTCAATCTGAATGGAGACGGCCTGAAGTGACGAGTTTTCGCTGAGAGCTTGAGGGGATCCAATGGCATTACGAGCTTTAGTGGGACAAGCACTTTGTAATACTTATCATTGGTTAAATATTTGTAAAAGCCCTCTAAATTTAAAAAATAATAATAACAAATTATAATAGAGATATGAAGTTTGGATAATTTTTTCACACCACACAAACCTGGACTGGGCTAGGGTATGGCAACTGCCATACTCTGCCATACGGAAATGCTGCCCCTGCTTTATTATATTACCATTTTTGATAATTATGCAGCATTATGAAAGTGTCTTATGGTCATCAAGCCTGCATTTATTTGATCAAAAATACAGAAAAAAAATTATACTCAATTTAAAAGAATGTTTTTCTGTTTTAATATACTTTAAAATATAACTTATTTCTGTGATCCAAAGCTGAATTTTCAGCATCATTACTCAAGTCTTCAGTGTCACATGATCCTTCAGAAAGCATTCTAATATGATGATTTATTATCAGTGTTGGAAAGAAGGTTGTGCTGCTTAATTGTTTTTTCTTTTTTTAGTAACCTGTGATACTTTTTTTGGGGTTCACATTGATAAATGGAAAGTTAAAAAGAACAGCATTTTATTCAAAATAGAGATGTTTTTCTAACATATATCAATCTTTACTATCACTGTTTTTCTATCAATTAACAAATCCTTGCTGAAGGAAAAAACTAATTTATTTCTTTCTTACCTCAAGCTTTTGAACGGTAGTGTATATTGTTTACAAAAAAAAAAGTTTTATTTTAAATGAATGCTGTTTTTAAAAATAATAATAATAATAATAATAATAATAACAAAAGGTGAAAAGGTTGGCACAGGTTTCCAACATTGATAATAAGTCAGCATTGCATGAAATGTATTTTAAAGTACACTGGAAAAAAAAATTCATCCAATTAAAAAAAATGTAGGGTAATGATTCATCTGTTTTTTAACTTGAGCAAATGAAAAAAACAAAATTACTTGTCTGAAACAATATTTTCTATGTCTATGAAAACTAATTTAATAAAACCTGGCACGAAGTATATTTTTCTTGTTGAAGAAAGTCAATTAATTTAAAATCTGACTTATTTTTGATCCAAACAAAAAAATATAGATTAAATAAAAAATAAAAATTATCAATTAAGAAATTTCTTTTATAATTTTCATAGACATAGAAAGTATTGTTTAGGGCAAGTTATTTATTTTTCATTGGCTCAAGTTAAAAAATATAGATGTGAATCATTACCCTAAATTTTTTTAATTGGATGAATGAAGAAATTAATAAAATTCAGTGTAATTTCCAAGTTAAATCTATATCAGTTGTTTTATTTTTCCAATTTGTTAAACTATTTTAATTCAATTCTAAATGTTAATTTAAAAACACAAAACTTTTTTTTTTTTTTTTTTTTTATATATGAAAACATTTCCCCATAAAAACATGACCAAATAAAAAAAATAGTTTAACAAAGTAAACATAAACAGTTTATCTCAGAATCGCAACAAACGGCATCAAAACTATATGGTTTTATTCCACTCGGAGTTCACAATATTGGCAGTACTGAATTTTAAGTGCTAACTCAACTTTTCAGAGGTTGAGCATTACCTGCTGAATAAAATATAAAGTTCTTTTCATACACTTAGTCCAGGTGCAGGGCATAAATCAGTCTGAAAAATGGACAAAGAAGGCCTGAGATTGGTTGGTTCATTCATTACAAAGTTTTCTTGCAAGATGATTCCCACTCTAGATGGGTTAGATGTGGATTTGCTTGATCAATGCTGAGAATTCTTACTGGAGTCTGTCTTGTTAGCTGTATTGTAGCTTGTGTAGTATCTGTTAATTATGGGAATTATCAAGTTGGTTTGATTATTATGTTGTGAAGTAATAGATATATTGTGACATTTAAAGTCAGATAGATGATGCTGTCATGTCCTTGGACCGGGAACTGTGCATTTCTGTGGCAACACTATCGATGCCTAAATTAATCTGCAGCAGTCAGGTACAGTCACGTGATACAAGTAGAAGCTCTCAGAAAATTCCCAGATTACAGATGGTAATTATGAGTTCTACAAAGACATGAATTCTTTTTCCAAGTTGGAATCTTGTAATTATGGTAAATGGGGTGAATGCACTTATACATACCTGGTATACTGTAAAAAGAGCTGGCCTTTTGGGTGATGTCAGGCTTGTCATTGACAACTTTTCTGTGAAAAGCAAACATTAAAGTTACAGTCTTTATACTTAAGGGTTTACATTTAATTGTGCAGTGTGCCTGTCAATAAAGTGATCCTCCTCCGAACAGGTCTCAGTTAACCTACATGACATACAACTGATCTAGAGTTTTGCTGTGAGGTGGCGTAAGTGTACATTTTAGTGCATAAAGTAATTTAAATGTATGTAGATGTCTGATGTGAACAGCGACATTATACAAGAACGAAACAACGTCAATGTTTGAACATAGAGACGGAGTTTCACAGGCAGGGCTTAGTTTAAGCCAGGCCTTCGTTAAATCAGGATATTTAAATAACTTCTATAAAAATGCCTTAAGACCTTTACTGGTGTGCATGCCTGAGACACGACGATGGCACTGACATATTTTAAGATGTGTCAGTACAAGATATTTTCAGTTAAGACAGCTTAAACATGCATTTTAGTCTGAGACTGGCCTGTGAATCCAGGGGATAATGTTTATATAACGTTTTAGCTGTGCTCTCTTATCACAGTTATGAGGGCCATACTTACACTTCCAAAGTGTCTCTTCCATTTCTTCTTCCTTCCAAAACAAGATATTCATTAAGAGGGCTTTGAACCTAGATAGAACAGAAGTATATTCATCCATTTTTGTATTTATACTGTAGGGCTGCACAATAATGGTTAAACTGATAATCACGGTTATTTTGATTAAATTGAACCAATCACGATTATTAATAACGGTTATTCTATCCTGCTGAGAAAAAAAAAAAACTGGTTTAAACTGGTCTCCCAGCTTGGTCAAGCTGTTTTTTTTTTTTATTCAGCAGGGAAATGCAATAACATTTCATGTGTCCTTTAACCAACCTCCACTGACTATACACTGACTTCATTTAACCAACTATGATAATATAAACTCATGGTTTTGGTTAGGGTTTTGTCATCTGTATTCACATTACATTTTCTAAATGTCAATTTGTTCGCAAATGGGAAAAAGCCACTCAGATCGCACAGTAAATTTGCTCAAAGATCATTAATACACACTGAAAACTAACAGTGCTATGTCATTTTCAACACGAAAACTGGTAAAAACTTTATTAATTCCAACAATTCCAATTTATGTATGTTTTTCCCCATTGTATTGTCACAGGTAGGAAAAGCGCATTTATTCCTCACACAATAGATCCATTATTGAAACTCAGTGAAAGTTTGATCATGGCACATTTGGTAACACAAACAGTACAAATGGGCTTGTGAAAAAAAATACACATTGTCTATATGACACTTTCATGTAAGCAGAATATCGCTGTGGAGAGATCGCTAAACTCTTATGTTTTCATATCATCTTCAGCGCTTGTTCCGCCATCAGTGAGCGCGCACAAGGTTGCCAGATTACACAAATTAAATAAAACACCTGGCAGAAAGTGTATCCTTAAAGGAGAAAAGCTCTGTTTTGGGGCTCAAAGCTCTTCACATCTGGCAACCACAAGCATGAACGCTAGTGAAGACTTGTTAGCAATACAAAGATAACGCAAATGCCAAATTAAAAACACGTTTCAGGATAAATATCGAGCCAATATCATGACGATTATTTTTAATTAATCGAGAAAGGTGGATATCGTTATCGAGATTAAAATACTATTAATCGTGCAGCCCTATTATACCGTTAATTAATTTAAACTATTCTTTCAAACAGCCATGTCTATTAAATGTGTTCGTTAAATTATTGCACTTACCATATTAGTGCCACCATCGTCTCTCCTCCGCTGCAGTCGCGGCTGCTGTATGAGTAAAATTTACTTACACTCATAAACAACATTGAGTGAAAAAGGAAAAGATGAAAATAATCTCAGTCGATCTCGCTCGTCCGGGGTTCAAGCGTGGTTTTTTTTGTCCGCTGCAGGCGCGTAAGAGAACTAGCTAGCTAACGGATGAGAAATGTCCTTGTCGTTTAGACAATTTTTTGCCGATCACAGTCTCTCGAGGAAAAAGAAAAGAGCGGAAAAAAGGTAAATTGTGGAAAATAACGTCAATACACCTAACTTATCTTAAACAAAGTTTCCACCTCTTCCACAGCTTGTTGAATTCACACACAATCACAGTGACAAAATGGTGTTGTTAACGCACCAGTGTGAGGAGACATGGTCATGATATAAACAAAATATGAGTTAATCTAACCTTGATATTTTACATTTGTCAAAACAAATGTCTTAGTTGAGCTCTTAATGAAAAATATTTATATTTATCAATGTTTCGAACTAAAAAAATATTAAATTTGTTATGAGTTATTTTTTAGTTGAGCTCTTAATGAAAAATATTTATATAACTTTTTCAGTGTATATTCAATGTTTCGAACTAAAAAAATATTAATATATAACATAAGTAAATTTTTGCAAAAATATAAAGTAGTAATGTATCCAAACTTTTGACCTAAAGATTAGGTCATCAATTATTATTATTATTATTATTATTATTATTATTATTTTTTATTTTTTTTTACATTGCCCCTATTTTACATTTGAGCACCTGCCCCTGAGGAACTCTCTGAACATCCCTGAACAGCAGAATATTCTTTAAGAATTATCCTGGGTCCAATTTGATTAATATTTAAATAAAGTGATGCTTGATAAAGACAACCAGCACTCTGATGCTGATGTTGTTGGTTCACAAAATAAAAATGGTGTAATTATTGTCTGTTAAACATCCTAAAAATTAAAAAAAAATCTGTTTAGGAGTTATATGAATATGAATAAGCTATAAATGTAGACTTTAGGTAACATGAAACTGTGGTCAAAGGTTTACCAAAACTGTGTAAATGATTGGGTGTTTGGGGTGGTGGGGGGGTTGGGGGGTTCTTGGGTTTATGTCCTCACCAATGTCAAAAGCAGACCTACACCCTTGATGCCAATGACAACATGTTCTGGTGCTGTTTTAGTTCTCTTACTCTATTAGTGATCTTTTCCTCGATTTGATTATTGCATTTCTTTGGATGGCCTGTAGATGTCTCTAGACCTCAAGGTTTCCTTTCACGTTCCTTTCAAAACTCTATTCATTATGTGATTTTGCAGATGCAAAGAGAGTAATGGACGTGTAGATGAAAATCTTTTTCCTGCTCAAAATGAAGAGTCCAAACTTCATCTAAATAAAAGAACAGTAAGGAAATTAAACATATCTAAAACAACAAATGCTTTGACTTGTTTTGCTTTTTTTTTTTTTTTAAACATGGTTGCTGTAAGAATATTATACATATTTTGGTAAATATTAATAAATAACCTCATACATGTGATTATTTTTTTTTTTTATGTTTTTGCAGCACCGTTGCATGCAACCTAGAGATATTCCTATAAAGACCCCTGAGAATGACCGGCGGCTGAAGAAAAAATTGGACAAGATGATGGAAGGCCTGATCTGCTCATCCCCCGTTGGTGAGGAAGGCACACCTTTTTTTTTTTTTTTTTTTTTTTTTTTTTTTTATTATTGTTTTTAATTTTATGTTTATTTTATTCAACAATTTGTAAAGGTTGTTGTGCATTTGGGATTTTGTTTTAATACAGTTTCCGACACATCACCATTCGTTATTGATGAGGAAAATGGAGTAGTGTACAGTCCCTCTTTAAAACGCTCTGACAGCATGGCCCAGCGACTGAGAGAAATGAGAGCTCAACGAGAACATCTCTCACCCACTTGTATTTCCTCAAATCCTTTTGAGAACTAGTTTTTCATTTGTAAACTAACAAATTTTGTGTTCTACCAGACCACAAAGCTTTGTACTGAATTATAGGGTTGCAAATCTTTTGGTTCATGGTGAATCCGCTTAAAACACTATTTAAAATTGTTTCTTTTTGATTTGATAATAATAAAAACCATTTATCCACCTTATTTAAAATTAAGTTTGAAAGAGCATGACCATTTGTAACTTGTAAGGTTCCCGGTTTCATTTGTTTTAGTTTTAATTTACCTGTACAAAAACAGTCTGTTATGCTGCTTGATATTTCAAACTGTACAATACAGGTGATTTATAGTATTATTTTTCTCATCTATTACAATCTGTGCAGATTTGAAAACAGGACAGAAAATGGGCCTAATACTTCTAAATGATGATTTTTTATTTAAAAATCTTAATAACATTATAAGTGGGCCTCAGTAAACAGTACAAAAATAAAAACAAGCAGTTCATGACCCCTTTAGGAAATGCATTGAGAAAAAATAAATGAGTTATTACACTCTACAGCATTGGTCTCAAACTCAATTTCTTGGAGGGCCACAGCTCTGCACAGTTTAGCTGCAATCCTAATCAAACACACCTGATCCAGCTAATCAGGGTCTTCAGGATCACTAGAAACTTCCAAGCAGGTGAAATTCAGAGCTGGTTGGAGCTTAACTCTGCAGAGTTGTTGCCCTCCAGGAACTGAGTTTGAGACCACTGCTCTACAGAATCTCTACACACTGTAGAAATAAAGGTCTTTCAGGTATTTATTTAATTTTGTCTTGTCCTTTAGCCTCACAGATGCTGGATAGTGCCTCAGGATGTAATTCACCTAGACCACCTCATGGGGCTTCACCAACTCTGTCTTTCTCACAACAACTAGGTTTGGGAAAACAAAAGTCTTTTTTTGTAGTAGAATAATTGTAGCTTTTAGGGATGCACCGAATGTTCGGCAGCTGAAATTATTCGGCTGAAAATAGCAACAACAACAACAAAAAATCTCTTTCGGTGTTCGAAAAAGCAAAATGACTGAATAAATTGTACTGAAGAATGATATTTTAGGTGAAGCAATCAAATGGCAACCAGCATAGAGTGAGAGGCGCATAGCAAACATGTCGGCAGTGTGTATATCGAAGCATTTATTGTCAGAGAAATATGCAAAAATCATTACGAGCACTGACAGCAAGAGACTGTTTAGTACTGCATCACATGTCTTCGCGAAATGGCCTTAAACAATTAGTAAATAAACTGCATAATGTTATGCTCACAACGATATCTGCTTGTTAGCCAGGGTTCAAAGTCCAAGGAAAAATCTGCACTGAAACAGCGTTACTCGTCAGTTGCTCAGTAACATTTTTATGAATTTTTACAAGGTATGGGTATGACAATGTGATATGTGCGACAAACATCTTCCCAAATTCGTAATGGGAATCCTTTATAACTATATATCTGATGTGTTTTCAACAACAAGAAGCACTGAGGTCCGCCAAAATAAAAGCTCCATCAACTTTAGTACTGCAATTTTACTGATGTTCTGTAAAATAAATAAAAATAGTAATATTGTGAAATATAAATACAATTTTAAATAACTGTTTTGTATGTGAACATATAGTACAGTGTAATTGATTGCTGTGATCAAAGTTAAATTTTCATCCTTTTTTTTGACCCTTTAGAAATCATTCTAATATGCTGATTAGCTACTGTTCAGTTTTTTTTTATTATTGATTTTATGTTTTTTTTCTTTGAAAAGCAAGACAAAAAGTAAATTTTTGGATTTTTTATTTATGCAATGGTGAAAAAATCATTCAAAATACATGGGGGAAAAAAAACTATTCGGTGTTAGGAACAGTGTTTGGTTTTGCTGTGAAACGGCCAAGAATTTTCATTTCAGTGCATCCCTAGTAGCTTTAGTAACCATTTTGCATTAAATAAAACTAAATATGTTGACTTCTGCTTTTACAGAGGAAGAGCCTTTGGATTGCTTCTCAACCTCTCACTTTCATTCCTCCAAGAAAAGAGATGAACAAGAAAAACAAAACTGTAATAAAAAGTTAAAAATGAAAATGACAAGTAAAAGGAAAAAAACAATACCTCCTGAATCAGACACAGCCATGGTTATGTGTAATCTGGCCAGTGTTGAAACACATAGTAAAGTCTCACCTATATCTGCCAGATCAAGAAGGTCTTTAGTGAACAACATTGGAGGAAAGAAACAGTCCACTTTAGAGAGTTACAAAGAAACAGAGAAAAGAAAACAAAGCTCACACCTCAAACCACAAACTGAAAACAGTGGAATATCTACAGAGTTATCGGGCAGCCCTGAAAGTTCTTTGCCTGAAAACCTGACAAAAAACAATCACAAAAACATCAGAAGTATACAGCAATCCAATGATCTGCAGACCAACCGCAAACGTTTATACTCCAAGAAGTGGACTTTATCAGACAGTTGTTTTACAGAAATTGAAAGTGATGGTTCGGTAACACCCAAACCTGTTCATAAATTTCGACGTCAAACTTCTGCTGTTTTGTGTTCTGCTGACTCGGTTGGTGATGTTCCTAATAGAGATGTTGTGGATGGTGAGGTGTTTGAAGACTACTTCTCCCCAGCCAACAATGCCCTTAAACAAAGGGTCATTTTATTTGGGTCGACCCCAGAAAGAATGCACATGCCTGCTTTTGACCTGGTAGACTCAAACAAGAGGAAGGGCAAGAGATCATTTGGTAAAAAGCGAAAACATGAAAATATTGACATTAAAGACTTGGTGGTTGGCTCACAATGCTCTGCTCCTGAGACACATGAATCAAGGCCTGAATGTTTGTCTGTGGGGACACGTGAGTTGCCCAGGTTTGAAGAAATAAAACTTGAGGCATTGGCAAAGAAACAGAGGACACAAACTAGGTTAAGCTCTGCTGTTCTTTCTGAAGGGAAGAAGTGTAAAAGCTCAATTGAGCTCAGTCCTGCTAATGAAAAGAAGCCCTCAACGGCTACTTCTCCAGTGTCATCCTCAGCGATTAATGTGAATCTACAAATACAGAACTGTCTTGAAACGGCCTCTGACCCCAAACATGCCATTGAAAAGAGACAGATGGGTTTAAAAAGTATGTAAAAGTTTATTTTATTTAATTTTTTTTTATTAGTATTAAATTGGATCTTGCTTGTCTCTAAACACAACTGAGTTTATAAATTCATAAGACAAGGCCTTGGCAGTACATATGTAGAAAGTATGAAAAGGTAAAAGCTTTATTTTAGGTGAAAATTTGCACCCTAGAAGCTGTTTCAAATTGTCTGTTGTCAAATTGTGGCTATGCAATGACATCTAGGTCACTGCTACACTGTGATAAGATTAAATTCTTTACATTTTTATACTTGAAAGCAAGGAATATCCTTTGTGTTGGTTGAGAAACACTTCACAATAAAGTGTGCTTTTAAAATGTTGCATGGTTGAATAAACGTTTTAAGAAACACTCTTATCTGCTGCTCAGCTGTCACTGTGCACCTGCTGTTCTTTTCTCAGCTCAACTTTCTTTCTTTTTTTGCATTATATCAGTTGCCGGGAAAGAAAATGAAAGCACAGCTGATGGGAGCATTGAGAGAAGCCTTGAAATGAGTAGCAAACCAAGCCATATGAAAAAGGACAAGTTCATGAAGGTAAAGTAGCTACAGTTTTAGTATTTTAATGTTGTTTAAATGGTACTAAACATTTACGTTGGGCAAAAAAATAAGACTTTTGTGTGAGCTAATTTATGATTTAATATACATTTGAGAAATAACAAAAAATAAGTGAAAACCATATCACACAAGTAGTACTGATATTTTATTTTATTTTTTGACAAAGCAAAACATTCTTTCTCTAGAATATGTACCAATCCAAATTTATTGGTATAAATGTAAACAAAACGCAAATATTGAGTTGACTTTAAGACGCAGTGGCACGTACTGTTTATCCAAATTAACATGAATGTAAACTTGTGTAATTTGGTCTGTTTTCTTTTACCTTGTGTAGAGTTGTTCATTGCTTTTGATGGCATATGTATGTAATGCAACCTGTCCTTGTTGACATCTAATTTGATTAGCCAAAATGCATATAGATTTGTGCTGAAGTACTGTAGAGTTTGATTGGATTGGACAATAAACTTTTTTTCCACTCTTATAGTAGGAAAGGGCTGTTTTCCATATGTAGGTTTTTTTGTTGTTGTTTAGCCTCTTTTACATTAACACGCCATTTAAAGCTTTGTTTTATCAAAGCTTTCAGCTTGATGCTTCTGTGGAGCAGCATAGCATGGCCTAGTAATAGAGCATAGCAATTATTTCAGATGCAGATGTTATATGCTACTCTTTTTGTAGCTTTCCTGGCTTCCTGTGTGTTTTCTTCACCACTGTGACTTGCACCTGGCAAGTTCTCTTTTTGCTTTCCCTCAGCCTGAACAAAACTCCCTCCTGGAACACAGAGAGATGGCTTTCACCTCTGAAGGCCGTCTCTATTTAATTTTATTTCCACATATACTGTGTAATTGAATTTATCACAACGGTTTTATTCCATTGTGGTAAATTATTCACAGATAGATGTTTGTCATCAGTATTCCCTTATTTACCTTTGACAAGATTAGAGGAAACCAACTTACAACAGTTATATTGAAAGAATCGGAGTGGATGACCTCACAGGTGGTTTGGATGCAGAGTATGATCATTTAAATTCGGTACAATTTGGGCACAAGCAGGATTGGCTTCTTCTCTGGGACTTTTGCGAGTGAGTGAAACTCACAATCAGGTCAGGGATATTATAGTAAACTAATAGTACAACCATAAAAATGTTTTTGTTTCTTGGAATAAAATATAAATATATATAAATGACCTCACAGTTTATCTGGATGCAGAGTATGATTTAAATTGAGAACAATTTGGGCATAAACAGGATTTTTAAATAGAAAATATAAAAACTAATTAAAATGATTGACTACAATAGTTGTAAAATTAAAGTAACACAAACTTATTGCATATGATTGTATTCATGTTATAATGAAAGGTGATCTGGTGTTTGAATTTGTTTGTTTTGATAAGTGGTTGTTGCAAAGTGTTTTGATTTATTTTATTTATTTTTTATTTTTTGACAGCCAATGCCATGGCGATATCTTAGAGCTGAAATGAAATGTATATTTATTGTACATATTTACTAAAGTAGAAATTATTTGAAATTATCCAAAAAAAAAAAAAAAAAAAAAAATCCAACTATAGTATTTTTCACAAATCAAGAACTTTAATAAATTGAGTGCATAAAACTGAATTAAATGAAAACACTGCGCTCTGTAATCTGGTAAGTCTGTGTGCACTGGGAATCAATATTTTATTTTATTTATTTATTTTCAAGTCCATTATTATATTGCAATTATTTATATCAAATTTTTAAGCTTGTAGTTGTTTTGTTAGGAAAGGGCAGAACAGAGACTGGCCCCTGTTTCTTCTCTCTTTGTGACTAGAGACCACATATCAGAGTGCATGTAACGGCCACAGAGCTTAGTGTGTCATACTCAAAAGAATTTCCTTCATTTGTGCAAGGGGTTCACACCAATTCTTTGTCTTAGGTTCATGCTCCTTTTAGAGTTAATAGTAGTAATTGTGTGTGTGTGTGTTAAAGGAGTCTTCATGCTCCTTTTAGGGCTAATAGTAGTAATAATTGTTTGTCTGTTTGTGTGTATATATATATGTATATATGTGTGTATATATATATATATATATATATATATATATATTATATATATATTATATATATAGTGTATATATATATGTATATATGTGTATATATGTATGTATATATATATGTATGTGTGTATGTGATCTGTAAAATTGACTTTTCTGCCTCCAATTTCATAATGATTTCATTTCATAATGTTCATTGAACATGCAGATGGTTGCTCTAAGCACAGCAAATATCAGATGAGGCGAGTTGTAAGGTTTTATACACTTTTAACTTTAATATTTGGTAAGCCCACCTTTTGCAGCAAATTATAGCACCACATCTCTCTGGCAAAGTGTCAGTATATTTCCTGAGAACACTAAGGTTATCCCATGCCTTCTACAACTCAAGCCAAATGCTGTCCTCTGAATTTATAACAGATCTGTCCAGTTTATTTTCCAACTTGCCCCAAATTTGCTCGATGGTGTTGAGTTGCGGACTTTGAGGGGGCCAGTCCATCATTTTCAATGTTCCAGCAGATTCTTCCATCGCAGGTAGATCCGGCAATAGTTAGAAGAATGGTCAAGAATTTAGTCTCATTGTCCTCTTGGGAAAATAAACTCAGACCCAATACAGGGCTCCAGACTCATTCTTCCCACAGGTCGGAAACTGGACTAAATCATTTGGTCGCACAGACACATGATTTGGTCACAATATTTTATTATTGTGCTACAACATGGGATTAATTAATGCATGCTGATAAACTTTTATCATAGTTTATAGTTATATGGAAACGGAAGTGGTAAACATTCAACCCGTTCTTTTTCGTCAGTAGAATTTGTGATTTGAATTTTGTGAACCGGAGTCCCTCTTTTGCTATGTTATAAGCCAAGCTTCATGCGCTTTCACTTTCGAATTTGCGATCTTGTCACATTTCACAAGAAAAATACAGTGCACAGCATAAAGTACACCCCCTCTAAAACTTAACAAATTCAGCTATTACTCTTTACTTAGAAGACAAGTTAGGGTTCTTTTAGAGATATAATATTCCAACAAGCCTGCATGATCAGTTACCAAAGAAGAATGCCAAAATTATTCAGCAAAATAAGATTTTCTTATCAAAGTGATAAAATTGTGTTGCTATTTTTGATCAACGGGTATATATATTGAACCAAAACTTTTAAAGACAAGTAATTTCCTGACAATTAAAAGTGTTATTATAGCCCACTGAATCATATTCAGACATAATGCTAGCAGCAGCTGAACCACTTGGGAGAGAACTGCCAGGTGGCTTATTTCTTAGCTTAAAAGAGGACAATGGTACAAGAGAAATACCAAATTATTGTTTTAAGTGTGAAAATAATAGCAGAAGTAGCACCTACATTCAAAAACAATGGACTTGTGATAAGGCTCCTGAAATAATCAGGTCTTCACTTTAAGTTTTCATTTAGTGATGAGTGAATTTTTGCTAGAAAAAGAGCAGGAGAAATAACATGCAATTGTCTCAGAGCCAGCAAAAGCTATGAAAAGAGTGACACTTTATCTCACAGAGTATGACGCAGCCTGCAGAAGTGACATGCTTGGTTGTCACCACTAGAATTGCCTACTGTAGCCAAAGCAAAATAAACTCATTTAACCTCTTCGAAGGCCCATATTTAGAAAATAGAGACTTCTGAAAATCCATACTCTGGTCTCAAGAGACCAAGTGAATAATTTGGATCCAAAAGCATCCAAAATGTTCTGGTGTTGCTAGAAGAGGAGTACATTGAGAAGTGCTTGGTACCCACAGTGATGTTCAGTGGTAGTAAAGCTTTTATATAGGGATGAATGAGTGCTGAAGGTGTGAGGGAGTTGTGCTTTATCAATGCTGGCATGAATTCACACACTACTGTGGGATGTAATACAAAAACTTGAAACAGAAGATGCATCACACAGTTCTTGTGATGTCTTTCCTCAGTCCTTAGTATTGAGTGTTTTTTGAAGTGCACGGACTGCATATTACATCCTTGCCTCATTTTACCCATTTTACGTTGCTTACTCGTTAGCTCCTTCACCTTATCCATGTTCACAGAGCAACATGTGCTTCAAGACTGCTTCTAGAGCAGGGGTCTCCAACCTTGCTCCTGGAGAGCTACCGTCCTGCAGACTTCAGTTCCAGCCCTGCTGCAACACACCTGTCTGTAATTATTAAGTATCCCTGAACACTTTGATTAGCTGGTTCAGGTGTGTTTGATTGGGGTTGGAGCTGAAATCTGTAGGACGTTAGCTCTCCAGGGGCAGGGTTGGAGACCATTGTTCTAGAGGCTTTGAATTTATACCAATCAGCGGTGTGGCCTCAGTGACAAACCCTGATGTTACCAATGAAAAAAATGTTCCTTATTAAAAATAATTAATCCGTATGTAACTTTGTCAAACTTTTTTTTTTCTTGATTTGATGCTGCTTTTATTTTGTAAGTTAAAGTGACTGCATTCTGTATTAATTCCAAATAAGCAGTGAAATCTCTAATTTAAATAAACATTGTCAATCATCCTTTCATTTTGATTTCTGCATTCTAATAAAACTTAAACAAATGATACAGCTGCATCTGAAAACAGTTTGGTTAGTCTAGGCCATGGGTAGGCAATGTCTGTCCTGGAGTGCTAGCTTCAAACCTGAAAAAAAAAAAAAAAAAAAAAAACTCACTTGTCTGTAGCCTTAGTAATCCTGAATACCTTGATTAGCTTTTTCAGTTTGATTAGGGTTAGAGCTAAACTCTGCAGGACAGCAGCACTCCAGGACCGATGTTGCCTATTCCTGGTCTAGGCTGTAATGAATAAAAATCACAAACATGATACAAGTTAAACCATATATGTCCATTATAATTAATGTAAAATACAGCTTTGTTTCAGTTGGATTCAGAAAATATACTGCCTTGAATATCTTTGCAGTTCCTCAAAAAATATCAGCGTTCATTAAAAATCGGGCGTGCATTAACTGAATGCACAATGTGGGAATAACACAATTTGTTTCTGAAAAAAGTAGTCATTTTTATTTCAAGCCACTAAAAGTAAAGGACTAGAATAGTAACAAACTATTGTAAAGTGTGAACTTTTTGTGCTACAAACCAGTGTTCATGACTATAAATTGGCCCTGTATTTTCATCTTCCTCTCACTCGAACTAAAATATCTAATACCTAACTAAAATATCTCGATATTACTACTGAACCGATACATGACCTTTAGGTTTCAATGCCATAGAGGAACATTGGGAGCTCCGAAGCTCTCATCGTTTTGATGGTGTTTGTGTTACAAATGGTAAAACAATGTGCCTGCGGTACTTGTAACACTGATTCCAGGTTATCATGAGAGGATGAGCAATGGAATTTATTTTATCCCATTTTCTAAACCCAGACAAGACCGAGAAAAAAGTCAGGTTGTCTTATTCTCATTGTTGCAATTTCATCTCTTCAAGCAGAATGTCAAGTTAATGTCAACTTGACTTGCTTCAGCAAGGTATCTCTGGCTAAATCTAGCTAACATTTAAAGTTAGTGAGTCCATGCTAACGTAAAGTGTAGGTCAAAAACACATAAACAGAGGTCTACATTTCAGTTCCTCTCAATATTAATCTGGTTAAATGTAAAATAACTTAATCTTACCCTGTGGTACATGAACAGTGGTGATCATCAGTGTTGGGGAAAGTTACTTTTAAAAGTAATGCTTTACAATATTGCATTACTCCCTAAAAAAGTAACTATTTACGTTACTTGGTTACTTTTTATGGAAAGTAATGTGTTACGTTACTTTTGCGTTACTTTTTAAATATGAGCAGGGCTTGATTGTTTTTAATACAAGACGTTCTATTTATTTCATATGTAAAAAGCCCTTTCACACCAAAAAGTGTAATGAATAAACCTCAGGCTGAAGAAAAAGTAAATTCACGTCTGTACAGTAGAACACAAGAAGAAGGTTCAACACTCTTCAGCAATAATAAAAAAAAAAAAGCACAATTGTTAGTTTATCTAAAGTCATTTTTGCTTATTAGTATGGTTGAACTGGATCATCAGAGGTCAGCAGCAAAGACATTGGTTAATAAAATGGGATTAGATACATCTTAAGCCCGATTCGGACGGTAATTGTTTCTCATGTGGACGTCTGTAAAAATAAATTTAGGTATTTGTTTATTGTTTGAACTCATGGATTCGGATGGCGATCTATTGACAGAGGAGGAGTGAGTTCTGTGATCCTACGAACTAGTGCTCACGTGACCAGTCACATAAATAAAATTAATTTTATCTACAAAAAGTATTCTTATTATTGTGTAAAACGCATTTAAAAATACATTTGTAAAATGTGTTCTTATTATTCCAATCATATTTTATAATATAGTATAATCATATGTATTATTTAATTTAAATCTCCCTGTTTAAAAAGACGCGCTATAGTTGTATATAATTATACACGATATAGTTATGTAACCTATATATCTGTTTATTATACACATTTTAAAACTGTATTGCATACCTGCTGCTGCCATAATAAAGACCCATTTTGAATGTTTGCATGCTTTTCTTCTCTTTCTGCTCCCAGTTGCTGTGAACAGTTGTGAAGTATTGTTCTTTTAGGCTACTTTCTAGTATTTCAGAAATTAATATGTATGCAAATTACACCGAAGTACAACAGTTAACATACCTTACGGTGTTCTGGAGTGCTCAAAAAGGGTTTAAGCACTGAATTTTGAATCAATTTCTCAGTGTCTCAATCAATTTCAAACTCAGAGATGTGGATTCGGACGGCAATTAAATTACCACATGACCTCGGTGTTTGTCAAAAAACAGTAGGTAATTTGGAAACTGTATTGCATACCTGCTGCTGCCATATTAAAGACCCATTTTGAATGTTTGCATGCTTTTCTTCTCTTTCTTCACTTTGTAAATGGTGAAAATCCCTTATATCCCCCTGAGAAACAATTACCATCTGAATAGGGCTATATTCTGAGTTTGCATTTCACCGTTTTATTTCATTTTGATGAATACTAAATATTTTTTTTTTTTGAGAGTGGGATGAATTAATACACATTCACATTTAGTCTTGAACTAGTAATTATGTTCACACAGCTGACACAACGCCTCTGTACTTTTGATTTCTCCCAATATGGGGTCAGAAGACTTGTCAGTCAATAAATGGGAAAACAAAGTGACTGGCGTTAACTCAGTAACTCAGGTATTAACTGAAAAATTAACTTTATTGTGAATTGAGTTGTATTGGTTTATTTTGTTTTTTATGTTGAAAGAAAGTAATCTTACCTGTTTACTGTTCACACACAAAATTTTACTTTTTGGGTTTGTATTTTTGGGGAAAGGTTGAGTCTCATACCAGCAGGGATTGTAGGTGGGTTGAGTGAATGTACAGCGCTCTCTCCTACCCTCAGTACCATGACGGAGTTGCCCTTGAGCATACTGCTTCCCGGGCGCTGCAGCAAAAAATGGCTGCCCACTGCTCTGGGTGTGTGTTCACAGTGTGTGTGTGCATTCACTTTGGATGGGATAAATGCAGAGCACTAACTCAGAGTATGGGTCACCATACTTGGCCATGTCACATCACTTTCACTGTCACTTTTTCACTTAATGTAATAACTGCACAAAATGTAAAAACTGCATAATGTAATACGTATTACATTATTGTAATAAAATGTTCAGAATGTAATAGTTTCCCCAAACCGTAATAAAATTGAGCTCATAATGTAATAATAATTTTGAAATGTAATAACAAATTTTCACATAATGTAATAGGTTATTGTATGAGAAATTTATTACATTATGAACTCTGTGGCAATTTATAAATGTAATAACAATTAAGAAGGTAATAACAGCACATAATTTAAAACAAATTATTATAAAAAATATTGTTTACAATATCATAATTGTCTTTCAATATAATAAATTTGAGTACAAAACAATGATATTAGGCTTATTAGGCTACATTTTGAAATTGAATTTTTTACATAAAAATCTTACTAATATTGTGATTATGACATGCTTAATTTTTGAGATATAGGCTTGGTTTCACAGACCGCTTGGACTAAGCCAGGATAAGGCAATAGTTCAATTAGGACATTTAAGTCATTTTTATAAACGTGCCTTAATGTTTTGTGAATTTTTGTTTTGTGAAATTTTTGTGGTGTGATTTTTTGAGTGATATTTTTTGAGATGATATATTTTAAGATCAGTAAGAGCAAGTTTCTTTCAGTTGAAACAGCTCAGATGTACATTTTAGTCTGGCATTAGGCTTAAGCTTTGTCTGTGAAACCGGGGGTCATTTAAATTGTTGTTATAAAAACTTGTTTATAATCTACACAAATGAATAGGCCTAATGTATTTATAATTTTGGCGATATGATTAGACGGTTTTATCTTCCTGAGGTAAATGTCACCTAACTGACACTTCACAGGCTGTTGTTTATATATTTACTGTTTTTTTTTGTTAAAATTTTTTGTAGGAGAAATGATGTGTGATTGTAAGTTGTACTTTATTTTTCAACATATCGTCTGATGTACATTATACTTGTATTAAAGTGAAGAATTTTTCATTTAACTTGTGCTCTGTGCTGCCGTTGCCTGAGGCAGAAAACGCTATCTATCCCAGACTACATTAGACTCATTTGTTCATAAAAAATGCCTTCAATTCAAGAACATAGAATTTAGTAGGAGCAAAACGTACTCTGTTACGAATGTAACCTTGGTTCCCTGAGATACGGAACGAGTACTGCGTATGGAGAAAAGCTCCTTTTTTCCTCGATGCTGAAGCCTTTTTTTCAATAGTGCAGTGCAACTGCACTGCCATTGATTTAATCTGTTAAACTTTTTAAACCAATGATGGCGCTGCCGCGTGACAAAGCCCGCCAAAATGGGCAGGGTGAATGGCTATATAAGCAGGCAAATCGCCAGAGGAATTCAGGTCATACGACTGAAGCGATGACACTGAAGCCGCAGCCTCGTGGCACGCAATATAATGCAGTACTTGTTCCATATCTCAGGGAACCGAGGTGACATTTCGTAACCGAGTACGTTCCCTTTCGATACTTCACTCATACTGCGTATGGGGAATGAATTGAACCGCGCCATGCCACGGTAACGAACGACAAGACTTATCTTGGACACTTTGGGGTCCAGGGGACAAGTGAGAGGGCCGGAGCCATCGAACCCTTTACGCTACACTTGCTAAGAGGGAGCTTGTTCCCTGGAGGTGGCATGATGACGGAGTTCGATAGAGGCCGTCATATCATACCCAGAGGACCCAAGCATGCAAGGTCGGGGTGTCCAGGTTATAGAGTCTGACAAAAGTGGACGGCGAGGACCAGCCGGCCGCCTCACAGATGTCCTTGATAGAGACACCACTAGAGCAGGCCCACGAAGAGGCCATCCCTCTAGTGGAGTGGTCTCTTACTCCTATCGGGCACTCAAGGCCCATAGAGGAGTAACACAGAGCGATAGAGTCGACTATCCAATGCAAGAGGCGCTGCTTTGAGACCGAAGACCCCTTGGTGCGGCCACCAAAGCAGACAAAAAGTTGGTCAGATTGCCGGAACGGCTGTGACCGCTCAATGTAGATCCTCAAAGCCCTCACTGGGCAGAGTAATTCCAGCTCTCGCTCGCCTGACAAAGGAGGCAGCGCTTAAAGGGAAATTACCTGTGCTCTGAACGGGGTCGAGAGCACTTTAGGGATGTAGCCATGCCTGGGTTTTAAAATGACCTTCGATTCATTGGGCCCAAACTCAAGGCATGAAGGGCTCATGAGATGGCCTGCAGATCGCCAACATGCTTGACCAATGCTAGAGCAAGCAGCAGAGCGGTTTTGAGCGTTAGGGTCCGAAGGTTAGCTGACTGCAGCGGCTCAAAGGGAGGCCTTTTGAGTGCCTCGAGGACCGTGGAAAGGTCCCAAGTGGGAACAGTGAGAGGACGTGGGGGGTTCAACTGCCTAGAACCTCTCAGGAAAGGCAGAATGAGGCTGTTTCAACCCACTGATTGGCCAGCGATAGGAGCATGGCTGCTACGTACACCTTGAGCGTGGAAGGGGTGAGACCCTTGTTCAGACGCTCTTGGAGAAATTACAGTATCGGAGAGACGTCACACTCAGCAGGGTCTTCGTTTAATTTCTTCAGTGTGGTATTAGTCCTGCCCCTCCTTCACTGTGATTGGTTAGCCAACTAAAAATAGCATTTTACCCATGGGCATCATTAGGCCATTTTTAGGGGGGCTATATCTATAAAATTGACTACTCAGCCGACTAAAATATAGCGATTAGTTCCATAAACTGTACACATTCGTGATCGCCTCAGTCCCCTTTTAAATTTCATATGAAAATGGAGGCAGACTTCGATCGACGACTCCATGTCTTTCAGCGTGTTCTTTTTCAACCTGCAGACCGCAGCGGCAGCGCAGAGTGAGAAACAGATGTTTCTTGAAAAAAAAAGTAAAAAGACACAAAAATTGTTTCATAATCTTTAATCAAAATCTGATCATTCGCTTCCGCTATGGATTGGCATGGCTTTTCTGATGACGTCAGTTTGACGGCTTGGGCAGAATATGCTTAACCACACCCCTCCAACCATTAGTCTGCTGTGAGTGAGAAATGAGAGGAAGAGCCCAAAAATCCCTATAATTTTTAGTATTATGTGAGTATAGAAGTTGTAAATATGCCACCACACTATAATCCAGTCGGCAGCAACTTCCGGTTCATGCAGACTTTGAAGTAAATGTCAGCAAACTGCACTCTTTCAAGGATGTGCATTTAATGCATGGCCAAAGTAATAACATAATCTATGCAAAGTATGATTTCCAACTCTTCCTGTATTTAAGCAACATTCCATAATCCATACAGAAAGCAGTTTATCATGTCACGCCCAGTTTAGGGAGCTAATCACTCTCACAAAAAAAACAAAAGCACCCTTAGTTGAACCTGTAATAAGAACATATTTGGAACACTCTTTGTGCATATTTACATTTGCACTCTGGAGAGCATCGGATGTTTCTGTTTACAATGTTTGCACCGTTGAGCCGTGTAGCTAATCACAGACACGTCCATTGAACCAGTGAACAGAGATGAGTGACAGGCTCAGTGCATTTGAAATTATAAAGGGAGCACTCTTTGCACACATACTAGACTAATGCATTCAGAATTTTATTTAATGAGTTTGTTTATTTTTCATGATTCTAACACAATGTTCCCTCACTAAAGTTCAGCTACAGTTTCTTTATTCTATATAAATGCTAAAATGAATCTCAGACTTGAACATATTTACTTTGCTTAATCCATTAATGTACAAATTAATTCTAAAAATAAATTTTGTACATGAAAAGATTAAGCAAAGCAAATAATGTACACGTCTGATATTCATTTTGGCATTTATCTCTACATATCTATCTCTTTTATGTAATACTTATTACATTATGTGCAGTTATTGAGTTGCTACAAACCCTCTTTCCTTAGCTCAAGTATGCAAAACTCTTTGCCACAGGCACTGGAAAATGTATAACATTGAAAGTTAAGTTTTCAAATTAAAATGGCAACATGATTGCTTTATAAAGTATATGTTCATATGTGCTTCATTTTCACTGGAGGAAACAACTGTTGTGTGATGAGGGGTGAACGCAGCAAACTTTAAGCCTTTTGTTATACTTTCCGTGTGAGCAGTCCAGATGCGTACACGGACAGTGCGGGCGCGGACTACTCGTATTTATCTGTTTTTATACAGTCTATAGTATTTATACTACCAAAAGTGTACGCGGGTGGTCCGCTCCGTGGACGTGTTCCATACATGCGCATTAGATCGGCATGAACAGTAAACAAACGTGAACAAACAAATGCCCAGAGTTATTGCACATCTGGCTGTTTTTATATTGTTTTGTCGATGGATTGTACAGGTTCGAGTAGCAACGGGCTTCTTCACACAGCCTGCGCATGTGCAGTAGCCTATGAGAGGCACGCAGATGTCTGCTCAGAGCCTCCGTGCACACTCTCCGATGACAATTTTTACGTCACGCATACCATAGCGGACTTGTGGACGCGGAAAGTATAACACAGGCTTGAGGCTACAGTAGATGGGGAACCGATTGATATTTTGTAAACTGTATTTATGACAAAGAACAGAACTGCACAGATGCAGATATTATAACAATCTATCGTTATAAACACACCTTGTCATCTGTTTCTCGCTCTGTGCCGCCGCCGCAGTCTGCGGGTTGAAAAAGAACACCCTGAAAGACGGGGAGGAGTCGATCGAAGTCTGCCACCATTTTCATATGAAATTTAAAAGGGGACTGAGGCGATCATGAATTTGTGTACGGTTTATGGAACTAATCGCTATATTTTAGTCAGATGAGTAGTCATTTTATAGATATAGCCCCCCCTAAAAATGGCCTAATGATGCCCATGGGTAAAATGCTATTTTTAGTCGGTTAACCAATCACAGTGAAGGAGGGGCAGGACTAATACCACACTGAAGAAATTAAAATACCTTTTCTCAGAGTATTTACATCTTTACCAGATGGAATTGTCAGACTACAATTATATTATGAAAAATAATGCCTGGAGAAACATTTCATTCGTGATGCGTGTCTGATTCGTGTTTGCCTTATTGCTTAAGCAGATATTCCATATCATAGCAACCACAGTTAAACCTACCTAAAAAGCACTGTTTATTTAATATGTATCTTTGTTCTTTATTTAATATGTATCTCTGTTGTATTTATGTAGGCCTGCTGAATGTTAAATGGATCCAGTCCACGTTCATTAGAAATTATTTGATGATGCAGAAATGAAACTGCTAGCATAATTTAATGGAGGTGTTTTTCAACCCTGATCAAAATACTATTTTGATGCCAAAATTTAAAATGACCAATAAGCATTTGTTAAAATCGGTATCAGCTCCAAATAAATCCTATCGGTGCATCATTAGTTTAATCCCATGCTACAACACAGGTGTACAATAGGTGTTATTACAATGTAATGCTTTTAACTTAACCTAAAGGCCCAAGTCATACACATAGCCTGTCCATTTTAGGAATGCTTCATCTTTGTCCAGCGTCTGCCCTGTTTTTCTCCGGAGGTTATGACAAACAAAAAATGTCTTCGTACTATTTTAAAGTAAAGTTGCTGCTATCTCATAACCCTCTCACACAAGCACTTGTCAGTGCAGCCGTCTGTTGTTGTTCCATCCATTTTCTACTTTGAAACAACGGCCTGGGCCAGTGTTGCCACCTTGTGGAATGACTGATTAGTGTAAAATCAAGTCAAATGAGTATTTTTAAACTGCGTATACAAAGTACACTGGTTAAAAAATCCAAAATACTTTGGGCTTTAGGTAGCTAATTGCTGCAGTAACGTCAGTCCCTTATGCCACCCGCTGGCTGAACTATGTAACCTGCCCTGAAGTTGTTGATAAATTTCCATAATTATCATACAGGCCATTTCTCAATACCAAGTAAGCTTATAATTTATTTAATAGTAATAACCATTATAAACTTGTTTAATATATTGTTAAAGTTGAAAGTTGGAATATTTTGGATACCTTCTGTAATTTGAGAAAAAAATAAAAATTAAAGAAAATCCTTAAAATAATATTTTTAGTGCAAACAAGTCATTAGATTGCAATATAATTACCTTGTAATTAGTTACAATGATATGCTTTACATTTTACAAATGAAAAATGCCCCCAGACCCTAAAATGATTAAATTTGTAAATGTCACCTTTTTTTACGTCTTGTGAATTTGCAGGTATGTTGTATATGTATTGTACATGCAACTACAACATTCTCTCTTTTTTTTCAAGCACAGAATTGTCTTCCTTAAACAGTCTGACATCATATTTTACGAGCAATGTCTTTTAACTTCAGTTGCCCGTAATATCTGCTTGCACCTGGCCACATATTTGTGTCATGGTGTCAGAAAGCATCTTGGTAAACATGTTATGTATGACCCTGTTTTAGCTGCCCTGTTCACTGATGGATGTAAACCCCAACTTCCTGTAGGGGAATAAAGAGGAAGGCAATTCATGTGTTTGTACTACGGATCTGTTGTACTGAAGCCAGGGTACAGGGGACAGATGAAAAGGTGCCAAGATGTTTTGTGCTTAAACGGCTCTCAACTGCTTCCCCTCCCGTATGGCCTTGGTTTCATTTCCTCTTCGTTCACCAAATATGCAGATATCCGGCATATGTTTACTGGTTTATGCTACTCTCCATCAAAACAGGAGCTCAAAAGGACATGTCTCTGAGATAATAAAAGTTTAGTCAAATGTCATTAAAAACATTGAGTGTATTAGTAAAAAGAAATGAACTGCAAAATGAATATCTAATCTTTCTTTTTCTTCTTCCTCCTCTCTTTTTTTTTTTTTTTTGTCTCTACAGAAAAATAGATCCTTGGTAATGACGAGCATGCCCACTGAGTGAGTATATGTGACTCTATTCTGTGTACTATTAAAAACTGGAAATAATAAAGCTAGCTATTGTGCTGCATGGATACAACCACCCGTCTTGTAAATCGCTCACATCACTCACATTGATTGAGATATATGGCTAAGAATAAGTTTAGCACAGATATTATCACCCTTATTACACTCTGGCATATTACACTCTCTCATTTAAGAGTTGTATTCTTAATGTGTTTTTACAACACACTGAGTTAACTAGTCCTATTGTTATTAAAGGATACACAACATAAATTGTCTTCTTTTTTGGGTTCCTGTCATAATGACTGCATTTGTTTGGAATTATTCAGACATTTAAGTGAGATTTTGATGGCTGCAAGCAGCAATTATGGGGCCAAGCACTACATAAGCAAGCACCAGATCAACTGCAGCAATTAATAATTAAAACCATTTTAAGATGATTTATTGGCTTATCAAGTTTGACCAATAGGTGGCACTGTTATCAAATACATGTGGTGTGTTCTGTGTGAGATGACAACAGCACATACAAAGTTTGGTGTTCGTATGTCAGAGCTTTGCAGAGATACAGCCTCAGATTCATTTTGGCATCATGCCTCAAATACAAAAACAGTTTTGTCTATCGACACGAAATCCATAACTTTTTGCCAGCATGGTCTGAAGATGAGTCAAATTTGGTGAAAATTGGACCAACGGTCTAGGAGGAGTGCGAAAAAGTAGGTTTTCAACATAAGTCAAAATGGCGGCCAGGAAGTATGGGTGACTATGGAATAATTTATATCCATGTTTTCAGCTTTACCCAAGGAATATTTTGAGACCAATGCATTCTAATATGCCAATGCAATCAAAAACGATTAGCATTTTTGGAAATTTCATAATTAATAGTTAATGAATGGTTTTGTTGCTCAGTGAATCTGCAATTTTGAACAAATCAGGTTAATCAATGATTCAGTGACCAATTCATAAAAAACGTAATTTTGCTCTTTGTTTGCTTCTGTGGCTTACGGTTTGCTGAAATCTAAACAGAATACCTTATTGGATTGTGAATGTGATAGCTCTAGCTATCTTAAATATACATGAAACCGTAAGAAATTAGGATGGGGGTAAATACATTTTCACTGTACTGTAAAGCCTTTATTTTCTGGCGCTAGAAAGCTCTGTATTGATTGCAAAGTGCATAAATAAAAGTGGTAGTTGTATGTCTCTCTTATCTAACACACTAAAGCACTGATGTAGACTATTTTGAACAAGAAGTCAAGTCTGCTTTATTGTCAATTCTTCCACATGTACAGTACATACATACAGAAAATTGAATTGCGTTACGACTCTCAGACCCTTGGTGCATACAGATAACACTAACCGTAGAACATTAAATACAGATACAATATAAAGTTCAACTATACAAATATACAAATAGGTCATGTAAAAAGAAAGATAAGTGAAGCAGTACAAGGCACATGACATATAGAGTGCAAACCAGTGAAGTAAACAACCAGTGCAGATATAACAATTGTAGTGCAAAGAGCTTATTCAGTCTGATTAAAGTGTCAAAAATCTCAGAGAGAAGTTCTTTATTTAAACTGACAGAAGAGGTAGTTGAATGAGGTTAGTTAAATGTTGAATGAGGTAGTGAGCAGACCAATGCTGCACAAAGTGTCTGGTGCAGGTCCCAGTGTGTAGTGGGTGCTGGGGGGGTCTGAGGTTCAGAGTTCAGTGGTGCATGGGGAAAAAGAGGGGAGTGGGGGGGGAGCAAGGTCGGGAGGGAGTTCAGCATCCTGACAGCCTGATGAATGAAACTGTCCTTCAGTCTGCTGGTCCTGGCCTGGAGACTCCGCAGTCTCCTCTCTGATGGCATCAGACTGAAGAAGCTGTGTGACGGGTGGGTGGGATCACCTGCGATGGAGAGGGCTTTATGGGTGAGACGGGTTCTGTAAATGTCCTGGAGGGAGGGGAGGGAGACCCCAACGATCTTCTCTACTGCTCTCACTGTGCGTTGAAGGGTCTTCCGGCAGGATGCATTGCAGGCGTCATACCGCACTGAGATGCAGCTAGTCAGGATGCTCTCGATGGTGCCTCTGTAGAAGGTGCACATGATGTGGGCCGGGGCTCTGGCTCTTCTCAGGTTGTGGAGGAAGTAGAGACGCTGCTGTGCTTTCTTGGCCAGTGCTGCAGTGTTGTCGGCCCAGGAGATGTCCTCTGTGATGTGCACACCCAGGAACTTGGTGCTTCTCACCCTCTCCACAGTCGCACCATTGATGGTCAGAGGAGCATGCTGAGTGTGCACTCTCCCAACAATCTCCTTCGTCTTCTCCACATTCAGAGAGAGATTGTTGTCACTGCACCACTCGGTCAGGCGGCTCACCTCACTCCTGTAGTTTGTCTCATATCTGTTGCTAATGAGCCCTACCACAGTCGTGTCATCCGCAAACTTAATAAAGAGGTTAGAGTTGTTTGACTGTGTGCAGTCGTGGTTCAGCAGAGTGAAGAGGAGGGGGCTCAGCACACATGCTTGGGGGGCCCCAGTGTTCAGTGTGATGGTGCTGTATGTGTTGCTGCCGACCCATACTGCCTGAGGTCTACCAGTCAGAAAGTCCAACAGCCAGCTGCACAGCGAAGTGTTGAGCCCCAGCTGGACCAGTTTGTGAATGAGCTGTTGAGGGATGATTGTGCTGAATGCTGAACTGAAGTCTATGAACAGCATTCTGAGGCATGAGTCTTTTTTTTGTCAAGTGAGTTGGGTGTTGAGTGGAGGGTAGTGACGATGGCTTGATCGGATGAGCGGTTGAACGGTTATGCAAATTGGAATGGGTCCAGGGAGTGGGGGAGGGCAGACTTGATGTGGTGCATGACTAGCCGTTCAAAGCACTTCATGAGTGCAACTGGATGGTAGTCATTGAAGCAGAATGGAGACGGCTTCTTCAGGACTGGAATGATGGTGGTAGCTTTTAAGCATGTGGGAACAACAGCCTGACTAAGCGAGACATCAGTGAGTTCCACTGCACAGTCTCTCAGTACACGCCCAGGAATGTTGTCAGGACCCGGAGCTTTGCGTGCATTGATCCTGCTAAAGGATCTCCTCACACTGCCTGGGGTCAGCGTCGTCACCGGGAGGAGGTGGAGTCTTCTGTGCAGTGGTGCTGTTTTGTGCCTCAAAGCAAACAAAGAAGGCATTCAGCTCGTTCAGCAGGGAGATGGTGCTAAGAAACGGGTTAATCAGAAATGGGTTAAGTTGTATTCTATTGACCCATACCATTTTTTTATTTTATTTTATTTATTTTTTGTTTGTTTGTTTAGCCTTGTACTGTTGATCAAAATAAAAGAATAATTATTTGTAAAATTATTTTTTAAATTAAGTAAATCACTACCTATTCCGAATATAGCCTACATAATGATCTTGCTCTCTTAAAATGACAGTCAGTGACAGTCAATGAAGGTAGTCTTACATTTAAAAACACTTGTTGATATCACGTTCGAGTTTGCCTACCAATGTATGAGAGGAACACAGCTTTCACGCTCAACCAAATTAACATTACTAGCCAGTCAGAAGTTTTTGCTCTTATAAAAACACGAGACGCGCATCACGTCATCTCCATAAGAACGATATGATTGGCAGAAAATAATTTACTGGAATTTTTGAAAATGTCATGTTCACACATGATCTCTTAATGGTAATTTACCAGTAAAGACTATTTGTGAAAGGGGCTACACTCATCCTCTGCATATGTGGTGAATTTGGGTTCCTTAACATTCATCTGGGAAAACTCACTTGATTTGTAACGTAAATCATTTAAACCTATGACAACACAGGAGAATACATCAACATGTTTCTAAATATGAGATTTATTGTACATTTCGATTTCAAAATAAAAGTTTCTGACTTTGCATGCAGTCAAATATTAAAATTAAATGCATTTAAACGTTGATGAATCACATGAAAGATCACAAAGCCATTGGGACCCTCTGTTGTGTATTTAACAGTGTTGTTCAGTAAAACCATGTACTTGGTTTTGATACTTTGAGGTTACTTTATTATAGTCATATTAAAGCCTGTTTTTTCCACTTAGTTGTATTTGTATTACTAAAAAATATCAGATTACTCACTTGTCAAAATCAGAATCAGAATGAGCTTTATTGACAGTTATGTTTATACATACGAGGAATTTATTTTTGTGATAGAAGCTTGTGCAGTGCAGCAGAATGACAACGACAGAACAAAAATATAGATAATAAAAGAATAAAAAAATAGAACAAGTAAGGAAGGAATAACAATATACAAATTGACAATTGTATGTGCAGGTAGAGCTGTAGTCAAGTCCAGCTTTGTTGAGTCCAAGTCAAGTCCAAGACCAGGACAAGTCGAGACTCAGTCAAGACCGAGTCCAAAGAGGTTTGAGTCCAAGTCAAATCCAAGTCCAAAAGTTTCGAGTCCAAGTCAAGACCGAGTCCAAATGAGAAAAAAAAGGATCCTCTTCAAGACAACATACTTAACTAATGTATGTGATGCGAGAGACAGCATATCTCCTATTCTAAGAAAATTATTTTACATTATTATTTGTAATGATCAAAAAGCATGTGCAAAGTAACAACTCTGTAGGACAGGGGTCTCCAAACTAGATCCTGGAGGGCCAATGCCCTCCAGAGTTTAGCTCCAACTGGCCTTAACACACCTATCTGGAAGTTTCTAGTGTGTCTAGTAAGAGCTTGATTAGCTGGTTCAAGTGTGTATAATTAGGGTTAGAGCTAAACTCTTATTTACATTTTATTTACTTTATAATGCTGCTGTTGCACGAGTGTGAAGTTTATGAATGTAAACTTTGAGTGAAAAGAGCGTAAATCAAACACCACATTGCTGTTGCCTCTCCGTGCATCTCTCAGAAATCAGAGCTTTGCAAGAGTAATTTCACCTATAATAATAACATCATACATGTTATATTATTTGTATAAATTTAAAAGGCAATGATTTAAATCTTAGGCTACGATATGAAAATAATGAATGGAATAAACACAGCGCGCTCACCAAACAGCCGCGTTGCGCTTCTCAGTCTCTCAAAAAACAAACCAGTTCTCTCTCAAAAGTAGGAATCGGATACATTTTCTACTTGTCCTACATGTTTGCATCTTTATCTTTTGCTGGTTTGCGCGGCACACGCACATTTGTTTAGTGAAGTTCACTAAGACTCGCTTAAAGAGGTCTGTGTAATGAAAATGTGCGCATTGAATGGATTCAGTCGTGTTCAAATGATCAATAAACGTTTGTCATGACATCTCTCTACTTGCATGATAAATATTATTTTAGAAATGAATAATTATTTTAGTTTAACATGACATACTCGTTCAGTGATAACTATGAAAAAAAGATAAAGCCATAACGGTCTTATCAAGAAACTGTACAACGTTGTATCCGAATGCAGATACGAAAAATGTTGTGATTGTTACAGATACAAATACTGGCTGTTACATGAAAATTTAAATATGTAATGTCATAATTATAAAGTTTAGCAAATTTACATATGTAATTGTTGCATAAGGCTATAAATTAATAAGCCTTTTTTGATTAAAAAAAAAAAAAAAAAAAACGATTTAATGTGTTTTCATTTACAATAGAATGAACCACAAATAGTCGAGTAACTCAAGTATTTTTTAAATAAAAAATCGACTAATAGAAATCAGTAGTCTTGCAACCCCTATACTGTAAAACATTAATTAGTATTTCATTATTGTAAAGGGTAAGTTTAAGGCTACCTAGGTGTAGACGTAAATAAAACACAATCTAACAGGTATAAAATTAAATTAGAAACATCTAAACTTTTCAGAACGCAGCAAGTGCGCCGCTGGTCATGCACATCCTTTCCTGTAACGAAATTAAAAGCTAAGCCAAGATGGAGAAACAGCTGATCATAGCTGTACAAGGATAGCCATTTTTTAAATGAGTTTATTAGCAGAGCTACTGCAAGGGATTTTTAGTGCTGGAAATCCATTTATTTTTTGCTGAAACTTCTGCGTCTTCATGGAGAGCAGGTCATGGTTGCTTAGCAACAGTAGACGCCACTGGAGCGCAAGCATAGTGCAGGCTACAGAGTGCTTTGGAAAAAAGGAGAAAGCAGCGCGGCTAGCGTTTTCCACAAGTTTTCAGTGGCGACATGCAAATGTGGTTTTGTTTTGAAGGAGACTGGACTCAAGTACTACAGCCCTATAGTATATTACAATAGACAGTTTTGTATGTACAGGTATATTATGTGCAAATTTGAAGTGTAGACTATGTGTGTTAGATAAATAAGTGTATGAGTGTATAAATAGTGTGTTGTGTGTTCCACGGTTATTGTCAAGTGTTCATGAGATGGATTGCCTGGGGGAAGAAACTGTTCCTGTGTCTGGCTGTTCTGTGCTCAGAGCTCTGTAGCGTCGACCAGATGGCAACAGTTCAAAGAGGGAGTGTGTTGGATGTGAGGGGTCCGGAGTGATTTTGCCAGTCCTTTTGCTCACTCTGGATGAGTACAGTTCTTGAATAGAAGGGAGGGTTGTTCCAATGACTGAGGTGTGTGGAATTGATTCTGTAGTCTTCTGAGATCAGATTTGGTAGCTGAGCTGAAACAGACAGTTACTGAAGTGGAGAGGACCGATTCAATGATGGCGGAGTAGAACTGTGGCAGCTCCTGTGGCAGGTTGAACTTCCTCAGCTGGCGAAGGAAATACAACCTCTGCTGGGCCTTTTCACAGTGGAGTCAATGTGAATGTCCCACTTTAGTTCCTGAGAGATTGTGGTGCCCAGGAACCTGAATAACTGCAGTAACTCGTTACCGTCCTGGATGAGGGTGATGAGTGTGGTGTCGTCTGCAAACTTCAGGAGCTTGACAGAGGGGTCTCTAGATGTGCAGTCGTTGGTGTAGAGGGAGAAGAAAAGTGAGGAGAGAACGCAGCCCTGAGGAGCTGCAGTGCTGATCGTTTGGGTGCTGGATGTGTATTTTTTTCCAGCCTCATTATGCTCGCTAGTTGCTGCCTGTGAAGCTGTTGATCCACTGACAGACGGAGGTGGGCACGGAGAGCTGAGTTAGTTTGGGCAGGAGGAGGTTTGGAAAGATAGTGTTAAAGGCCGAGCTGAAGTCCCCAAACAGGATCCTCACATAAGTCCCTGGTCTGTCTAGATGTTGCAGAACATAATGCAGTCCAATGTTGACTGCATCGTCCACAGACCTGTTTGCTCTGTAGGCAAACTGAAGAGGATCCAGTAAGGGTCCAGTAATGTCCTTCAGGTGGGCCAGCACCAGTTTTTCAAATGACTTCATGACCACAGACATTAGAGCCACAGGCCTGTAGTCATTTAGTCCTGTAATTTTGGATTTCTTTGGGATGGGGATGATGGTGGAGCGTTTGAAGCATGAAGGGACTTTGCACAGCTCCAGTGATCTGTTAAAGATCTGTGTGAAGATGGGGGCCAGCTGGTCAACACAGGTTTTCAGACAGGCTGGAGTAACATTGTCTGGGCCTGGTGCTTTTTTCCTTTTCAGCTTCCAGAAGACCTGGTGCACCTCATCTTTGCTGATCTGAATTGCAGGTGTGGGGGAGAGGGGGGTTGCAGGTAGGGCTGTGTATTGCCAAGAATCTGGCGATACGATATGTATCTCAATACAGGGGTTGCGATACAATGTGTTGAAATACATTGCAATTCTGTAAGCAAGGCGATATATTGGGATATTTCTTATTTTAGGAATAGGATATATTTTTAGGAAAGCTCATTAAGAACACACCACCATATGCAAACCTTAGCAATAAATTAATAAAAATTATTTAACCAGAACACAGTGGGATCTGCATTTGCAATGATCAGTCCCTGTAACATTCAACATTATTGAAATGCTTTTTGTGCAGTATGAGTAAAATAAAATGTATTTTATTAAAATGTATTTTATTAAAAAGTCCATATATTTTTTTTGACCCTGCTTTAAAGGTTCACAGTTTAAGATTACAAATGTAACATACAATGTCATAACATTTTGATCTGAACAAAATAATTACATCTGCTTAATATCAATGAAAAAATAAAGTGCTTACACTATTCCTTAAGAAAACAAAACAATTGTAAAACAATAAAATAAATACAGATGTTGAAGCTTTCCACTTGGATTTCACAGGTTTTTCAATTTGTATTTATGTTCCGCGTTGAATCACCGAGACCGTGACGCGAGCACCGCCCCATCTTCTCAAAACCCCAGACAAAATGAGAGAAAGCTGCAGCCGTGGGCGACCCTACCGCCCGCTGCGTCCCGCGCGGGAGCCTCTTCACACGGGACGTGGCAATATATATACGTGGCAATATTTTCTTACATCCCTAGTTGCAGGAGGTGTGAATGGTTGTGTGGAGAGGTGTTCAGGGCGGGTGTTGGGTGTTTTTTCAAACCTGCAGTAGAACTCATTCAGGCCCCGTCCACACGGAGACGGAGCTTACCCCAATCCGATCTTTTTTTTCCTCGTCTCAAGAAATATCCGCGTCCACACGAAACCGCTAAATGATGTAGTATACATGCCAGACCAGTATGTGGTGCTGTAATTCTGCCACAGAGATGCAATAAAAACGGAGAAGAAGACTTTTGGACTATGCTCATAAACCTTGCACGTGGTACACAAACGAACATGGAACAATACATTTATTAATCTGTGTTAATGTTAGTTAATAAAAAAGACAATCGTTCAGTGTTTGTTCATGTTTTTTGTTGCTGTTACGTGACGTAGAGGTGTCTGACTGGGGGGAGACGTGGGCTGATGACGTCATCGTTTCAGAAAATATACGGATTAGGCGTCCAGACGAAAACGCTAAGGTGGCGTTTTCAGATTTATCCACTTTGGGACCCGGTTTCAAAAAATAGCGGTTTCACCTTACGAAAACGCCGGATCCGTGTGGACGAAACGCCTATCCGATAAAAAACGGGGCCTCAGATCGTCTGCCAGCTGTTGATTCTCCACAGTGCTGGGGGATGGTGTCTTGTAGTTGGTGATCTCCTTCAGACTTTTCCACACTGATGCTGAGTCGCTGGAAGTGAACTGAGTCCTTATTTTTCCAGAATAATTCTTCTTTGCCACTCTGAACTGACTTTTCCAGTGTGTATTTGGCCTGTTTATACAAGACATTATCCCCCTACCTGTAAGCATCTTTTTTGGCCTGACAGTCGATTACTTGATTAGTAATAATCATTAGTTAAGCACTAGATTCGTTAAAGGGATACTCCATCCCAAAATGAAAATTTTGTCATTATTTACTTACCACCATGTCGTTCCAAACCCGCAAAAGCTTTGGTCATCTTTGGAACACAATTTAAGATATTTTGGATGAAAAGCAGTAGGCTTGAGACTGTCCCATAGACTGCGAAGTAACACTGTCAAGGTCCAGAGAAGTATGAAAAGCATCGTCAGAATAGTCCATTGCCATCAGTGATTCAACTGTAACGTTATGAAGTGACAACAATACTTTTTGTATGTTTTTTACATGTATTTACGCTTTGGTTTGAAAGACAATAGTGCATCGGCGCAGCGTGGCTGACACAGAAGAGCGTACACCGCCTGCGTACTGCTCAGAATTGCCAAAATGGCGCTACGCTGATTTGCAGAGACACACTTCTTATAGTATTAAAACATTGTCTCGTTCTAGTGAACCAAGGATCTGCATTTTGTCTCACCTTGTGAGCTAAGTGTATTGTCACACCCCTAGTGTCTATGAGTGTGATAAAGCTCATAATTTTCCAAGTGTAATGTGAAATTGATTGGCACTTGGAGTTATTTAATGGTTTGATTGTTTAAGCGACATCCTTTTTGTGAAGTTGAATGTTTCTGAATTGTAAGATTAAACGTGTAATTTAGCCGACATGGCTTCAGCAGTGGATAGCTTAAGAGAATCTCCGTCAGAGGAGATGGTTTCCACTTATACAAAAGAGCAGTTCCTGCAGATAGTGGAATTTTATAATATTAAAATTGCTCCGAGGCATAGAACATTAAAAGAAACTTTGTGTAATGTCTCTTAAAAGGCAATCTCATTGAGTTGGGCATTTTAAAAAGGGGGATATTTATTAAAGGTTTACTTTGAACCAAAGAGAGAGGAAAGGTTACATCAAAAACCGCCGATTTAGCCCCTGGTCCAGTTTTCCCTTTTGTTTTATTTGAATGGTTTTTGTTGTTGTTATTTGAACTGTTTTTTTTTTTTCTGTAGTAAACTGTCTTTGTATATTTCCTATTTTATATTAATTTCCTAGTGTTTATTTTACCATTATTTCTTTTTGAGCAAAACTATTTCAGAAATTTCATGTTTTAGATTGTAGGTCATCTTGTACCCCGTCAAGGAGAAAGCTACCCAGCAAAACTTGATATCAAAAGCATCCTAAATGTTACATGTGTTTGCACCATATTGTAGTGAGTAACCTTTCTTGGTATTGCTGTTTCAAATATCCCACCATAATATGTAGTCTGAGCCTAAGGGCTAATGGTAATGGCAGATGCCTTACTAATTAGTTTCAAGGAAAATCATTTTCTTTTTTTGTTTGCCAAATAACCCTGTGTATGTGTACACCACTGCAACCCCCAAGCCCTGGAAAAAAAAGTTCAGTCTCAAGATTTTTATTTTTTTGCTTTAAAACCCCTGTAAATAATAAAAACATTTTGAAAACAGCATTGGCTATTTGACCCACAGTCCACACATAGCCTATTGATTCCTAACCCCCACACACACACACTGCAAATGACTGTGCTATTTTTCCCCCCACTTATTATATCAAATATTAGTGGTTTTACCAATCTTTATCCACCCACATGCAGGACTCTGACCTAAAGTAAGAATATCACCAAAAATATACATCATTTTGTGAGTAATTAAATATCACAGTAATGTTCTTACATCAAAATAGTTTTTTTTCTAGAAATACTATGTGGGTATGCAGATTTTTGGGTAAATTTGTGAACAGACTTCAGTGAAAATATTATATGCATGTCTTATGGTTCAAACCTTTTGTTCAAACATGGAGTTTTTAATATTTGTATGTTTTGCGTTTGTATTTAGGAAGCAGGAGGTAGTCTTCCAGCTGGTCAGAAATCTGGGTGGTTTTACAGTGGTGGATAATGTGTGTGAAAGCACCACTCATGTGGTGTCCGGCAGCCCACGACGGACCCTTAATATCTTGTTAGGCATCGCACGGGGCTGCTGGATCCTCTCCTTTGAATGGGTGCGTATAGCTTTGTGTGTATTTCTGCTTTTAACACTTTTCTTTTTTTCTTAAGTGTATTTAATACCGTATTGTAGAAGATTTAGATGGTAGCTAATATGCTGTTGTAACTTGCTGCTTGCCTGTGCAGATCCTGTGGTGTTTGGAGCACAGGCAGTGGGTTCCTGAAGAGCCTTATGAGCTGTCTGATCATTTCCCTGCTGCACCTGTAAGTACATGCATTTCTATAATATAGTGAATTCCATGAAACCTGTTAAGAATTTTGAGTTTCCCCTCACACAATAACTACAAATAACTTGTCACTAAGGCTGAAAAGTAATTGTAAATATACTGCACAGCTATTACAATTGTTTTTTTTTTTTCAAAAAGATATAAAAGAAACATCTTTTATAGTCAAGTCACCTTTATTTATATAGTGCTTTAAACAAAAAAGATTGTGTCAAAGCAACTGAACAACATTAATTAGGAAAACAGTGTGTCAATAATGCAAAATGACAGTTAAAGGCAGTTCATCATTGAATTCAGTGATGTCATCATGCAGCTCAGTTCAGTTTAAATCGTATCTGTGTGCAATAATTTGCAATCAAGTCAACGATATTGCTGTAAATGAAGTGTCCCCAACTAAGCAAGCCAGAGGCGACAGCGGCAAGGAACCAAAACTCCATCGGTGACAGAATAGAGAAAAAAAAACTTGGGAGAAACCAGGCTCAGTCAGGGGGCCAGTTCTCCTCTGACCAGACGAAACCAGCAGTTCAATTCCAGGCTGCAGCAAAGTCAGATTGGGCAGAAGAATCATCTGTTTCCTGTGGTCTTGTACCAGTAGTCGTCTGAGACAAGGTCTTTACAGGGGATCTGTCTCTGGGGCTCTAGTTGTCCTGGTCTCCGCTATCTTTCAGGGCTGTAGAGGTCCTTTCTAGATGCTGATCCACGATCTGGGCTGGAGACATACTGGATCCAGGTGAATGCAGTGACCCTCTGACTTGGAGACAGACTGGATCTGGTGGCTATGGTGACCTTGGAATTAGAGAGAAACAGACTAATATTAGCGTAGTTGCCATTCTTCTAATGATGTAGCAAGTACATCGGGTGTTATGGGAAGTCTTATCGTCTCTTATCCTATACTTTTGAATGTTAATGTATCACAGTTTCCTCAATTTAAAGGGACGTTACCTCTTGCAGAAACAGAAGTAATGCCCACTACTATGACTGGCTAACTTCATTGCACCATATCCACACCTCCATTACAGCATGTCATATGTTTTGATACTCCAGATGGCAAGTGTGATACAGCCGTACATGTTTGGGGCTGTGGCAAAAGAAATCAAAATAAGTCACATTGATTTCAAGAGTCTGTTTCAGCGCAGTAATTGCTTTTGCTTGCTTAAATGCTTAATTTTCTGAATATTGTTCAAAAAGTACTATTATTCATTGTCTTATTACAAAAGACACTGCATGTACACAGGTATGTACTGATTTTATTAGCAGGACTCAGAATCAGAAAGAGCTTTTATTGCCAAGTATGCTTACACATACGAGGAATTTGTTTTAGTGACGTAAGCTTCCAGTACACAGAGACAACAACAAATACACAAAAAAAATAAAAATAAATTGCAAATAAATAAATTGTATGAACAGTTGTGCTATAGATGATAATGTAATAGAATATAGTAAGATGCAGAGATGTACTTGGATGGAGGGGTAACAAATATAAGAATATAAGAATATTGCACATTTTTGTATAAGTGGTGAAAATTTAACTGTTCATGAGGTAGATTGCCTGGGGAAGAAACTGTTCTTGTGCCTGACTGTCCTGGTATTTGCGGCTCTGAAGCGCCGGCCAGATGGCAAAAGTTCAAAAAGGGGGTAACTTGGATGAGAGGGATCCAGAGTAATTTTCTGGGCCCTTTTCCTCACTCTGGATGTATATAGTTCTTGAAGGGTGGGCAGGGGAGCACCAAATAATCCTTACAGCAGTCCGAACCGTTCTCTGTAGTCTTCTGATGTCTGATTTTTGTAGCTGAACCAAACCAGACAGTTATTGAAGTGCACAGGACAGACTCAATGATGGCTGAGTAGAACTGTTTCAGCAGCTCCTGTGGCAGGTTAAACTTCCTCAGCTGGCGAAGGAAGTACAATCTTTGTTGGGCCTTTTTAACAATGGAGTCAATGTGATTGTCCCACTTCAGGTCCTGAGAGATGGTGGTTCCCAGGAATCTGAATGACTCCACTGCAGCCACAGTGCTGTTCATGATGGTGAGTGCTTCTACAAGTCCACAATCATCTCCACTGTTTTGAGAGTGTTCAGCTCCAGGTTCTTAAGACTGCACCAGACAGCCAGCTGCTCAACCTCTTGTCTGTAAGCAGACTCGTCACCGTCCTGGATGAGACCGATGACTGTAGTGTCCTCTGCAAACTTCAGGAGCTTGACAGAGGGGTCTTTAGAGGTGCAGTCGTTGGTGTAGAGGGAGAAGAGCAGTGGGGAGAGAACACATCCCTGAGGGGCACCAGTGTTGGTGGAGCAGCTGTTGGACATGAATTTCCCTAGTCTCACTAGCTGTTGCCTATCTGTTGGAAAGCTGGTGATCCACTAAAAGATAGAGCTAGGAACAGAGAGCTGGGACAGTGTGGTCTGGAGGGCTGTTGGGATGATGGTGTTGAAAGCCGAACTAAAGTCCACAAACAGGATCCTCACATAAGTCCCTGTTTTGTCCAGATGTTGCATGAAGAAGTGCAATCCCAAGTTGATTGCATCATCCACGGACCTGTTTGCTCAGTAAGCAAACTGCAGGGGGTCCAGTAAGGGTCCAGTGATGTCCTTCAGATAAGCCAGAACCAGTTTTTTCAAATGACTTCATGACGACAGATGTTAGAGCCACAGGTCTGTAGTCGTTAAGTCCTGTTATCTTGGGTTTCTTTGGAAAGGGGATGATGGTGGAGCGTTTGAAGCAGGAAGGCACTTCACACCAACTCCAGAGATCTGTTGAAGATCTGTGAAAAGATGGGGGCCATTTGTTCAGCACAGGTTCTCAGACAGGCTGGTGTAACACCATCTGGGCCTGGTGCTTTTGCTTTTCTTCTTTTGTTCTTCCTGAAGACCTGGCGCACATCGTTTTCACTAATTTGAAGTGCAGGAGGGGGGGAGAGGGGAATTGCAGGAGGTGTTAACGGTTGTGTAGAGAGATGATAAGAATGGGTGTGGGGTGTTTCAAATCTACAATAAAACTCATTCAGGTCGTTAGCAAGTCGTTGATTTGCCTCAGTGTAGGGCGATGGTGTCTAGTTGGTAATGGCTCTCAGTCCTTTCCATACAGAAGTTGAGTCGTTGGAAGTAAACTGGTCTTCCAACTTTTTAGAGTAGGTCCTTTTAGCCACTCTAATCTCTTTGTTCAGTGTGTTTCTGGCCTGATTATACAAGACTCTGTCCCCATTTCTGTAGGCATCCACTTTGGCCTGACGAAGATGTCTGAGTTTTGCTGTAAACCATGGCTTATCGTTGTTGAATGTTAAAATAAGTCCTGGTAGGAATACATATATCCTCACAAAAACTAATATAGGATGTTATGGTCTCTGTGAGTTCGTCCAGATCGGTGGTAGCAGCTTCAAAAACACTCCAATCAGCGAGGTCAAAACAAGCTTGTAAATCCTGCTCTGTTTTGTTGGTCCATCTCTTTACAGTCTTTACTACAGGTTTAGCAGATTTAACTTTCTGCCTGTAGGTTGGTATAAGATGAACCAGACAGTGATCAGACCGTCCCAAAGCTGCTCGTGGAACTGAGTGATATGCATACTTTATTGTGGTGTAACAGTGATCCAATATATTACTGTCTCTTGTGGGGCATGTAACATGCTGTCTGTATTTTTGGCAGTTCACAGGAGAGATTGGCTTTATTTAAGTCCCCAAGAATGATTAAAACAGAGTCCGGATGTTGATGTTCTGTCTCCGTGATCTGGTCAGTGAGTTTCTGTAAAGCCAGGCTTACCGTGCGCTTGCGGAGGGATGTAAACACTCACCAGAATGAACGAGTGAAACTACCGCGGCGAATAGAACGGCTTGCAGTTGACAAAAAGCACTTCTAGATCTGAACAGCAAATCTTCTTTAACACAGTTACATCTGTGCACCACCGTTCATTGATATAAAAGCATGCCCCGCCGCCGCACGATTTCCCCGTTGATTCTGTGTCGCGATCTGCTCTAAACAGCTGAAAGTCCGGCAGATGGAGCGCGCTGTCCGGTATGGCGTCATTGAGCCATACCGTCAGTGATACAGTACCTGCATTGCCCCTGGGAACAAAATGCTTGGCACTGCTGTATCTTCAGCATGTTTAGAATAATTCACAAAAACAAAAAAGCTTTATCTTTGGTCGTTCATTAAAATATACATTAAAATCTAATTTATTCCAGTGATCAAAGCTGAATTTTCAACATCATTACTCCAGTCTTCAATGTCACATGATCCTTCAGAAATCATTCTAATTTGCTGATTTATTATCAGTGCTGTAAACTGTTGTGCTGCTTGATTTTTTGGAACCTGTGATACTTATTTTTCAGGATTCTTTGATGAATAAAAGGTTAAAAAGAAGAGCATTTATTTAAAATGGAAATCTTTTCTAACAATATACACTACAGTTCAAAAGTTCAGTATATTATATCAAATATAAGGGTCAGTATATTTTTTCTTTCTTTAAAAGAAATGAAAGCTTTAATTCAGCAAGGATGTGTTATTGTAAAGAAGTGATAGCAAAGATGTATATTGTTAGAAAATATTTATATTTTGAATAAATGCTGTTCTTATAAATGCTGAACTGCTTATTCATCAAAGAATCCTGAAAAAAGTATTGAAGTTTCCAAAAAAATATTTGGCAGCACAACTGTTACCAACATTTATAATTCTAATAATAAATCAGCATATTAGAATGATTTCTTAAGGATCATGTGACACTTATACTGGAGTAATGGTTAATGGAAATTCAGCTTTGCATCACAGAAATAAATTATATTTTAAAGGATATTACAATAGAAACCATTACTTGTGACCCTGGACCACAAAACCAGTCTTAAGTGTAAATTTTTCAAAATTGAGATGTATACATCATCTGAAATTTGAATAAATAAGCTTTCCATTGATGTATGGTTTATTAGGTTCGGACAATATTTGGCCGAGATACAACTATTTGAAAATCTGTAATTTGAGGGTGCAAAAAAATCGTCCAAAATTTGTCCAAATTAATTGTTAGCAATGCATATTACTAATCAAAAATTACGTTTTTTTTTATATATACATTTATAGTAGAAAAGTTACAAAATATCTTCATGGAACATGATCTTTACTTGATATCCTAATGATTTTTGACATAAAAGAAAAATCGATAATTTTGACCCATACAATGTTTTTTTTTTTTTGGCTATTGCTACAAATATACCCCAGTGACTTAAATCCAGGGTCACATTTTATATTGTAATAATATTTTGCAAGATTACTGTTTTATATATATATATATATATATATATATATATATATATTATACACACCACTGGCTCTGCACCCCTTTACCTAAATTCATTACTTCAGACTTATGTGCCCTCTAGAAGCTTACGTTCTGCAAGTGAACGTCGCTTGATTGTGCCATCCTAAAGAAGCACAAAGTCACTTTTACGGACTTTTAAATTAAATGTTCCCTCCTGGTGGAATGACCTGCCCAACTCAATCCGAGCAGCTGAGTCCTTAGCCATCTTTAAGAATCGGCTTAAAATACATCTCTTCCATCTTTATTTGACCCTCTAACTTTTGCACTCACTATTCTAATTCTATTTAAAAAAAAAAAAAAATCTAACTGCCTTTCTAATCTTTTTGTATTCTATTTATTTTCTTTTCATTCATTATACAATTATAAAAAAGACCTCTAACACTAGCTTGCTCTATTCTTTTTCTATTCTATCTGTTTTCTTTTTATTTATTATTTAAAAGCCCTTGCTACGTGTACTGCGTTTAAGCTAACTGAGACTTGTTATAGCACTTATATATCATTGCTCTTTTGTTTTTAATTGCTTCCATTGTCCTCATTTGTAAGTCGCTTTTTAAAAAAAGAGTCTGCTAAATGACTAAATGTAAATGTAAATACTCATTTGTAAGTCGCTTTTTAAAAAAAGAGTCTGCTAAATGACTAAATGTGTTTGTTATTTTTTATATTGTAATGATAAAAATTAAACTTTCATATATTTTAGATTCATTGCACACCAACTGAAATATTTCAGGTCTTTTTATTGTTTTATTACTGATGATTTTGGCATACAGCTCATGAAAACCCAAAATTCAAAAATCTCAAAAAATTAGCATTTTTTCATCCGACCAATAAAAGAAAAGTGTTTTTAATACAAAAAAAGTCAACCTTCAAATAATTATGTTCAGTTATGCACTCAATACTTGGTCCGGGAATCCTTTTGCAGAAATGACTGCTTCAGTGCGGCGTGGCATGGTGGCAATAAGCCTGTGGCACTGCTGAGGTGTTATGGAGGCCCAGGATGCTTCGATAGCGGCCTTAAAGCTCATCCAGAGTGTTGGGTCTTGTGTCTCTCAACTTTCTCTTCACAATATCCCACAGATTCTCTATGGGGTTCAGGTCAGGAGAGTTGGCAGGCCAATTGAGCACAGTAATACCATGGTCAGTAAACCATTTACCAGTGGTTTTGGCACTGTGAGCAGGTGCCAGGTCATGCTGAAAAACGAAATCTTCATCTCCATAAAGCTTTTCAGCAGATGGAAGCATGAAGTGCTCCAAAATATCCTGATAGCTAGCTGCATTGACCCTGCCCTTGATAGAACACAGTGGACCAACACCAGCAGCTGGACCAGTGGACCAGACCATCACTGACTGTGGGTACTTGACACTGGACTTCAGGCATTTTGGCATTTCCTTCTCTCCAGTCTTCCTCCAGACTCTGGCACCTTGATTTTCTGAATGACATGCAAAATTTGCTTTTATCCGAAAAAAGTACTTTGGACCACTGAGCAACAGTTCAGTGCTGCTTCTCTGTAGCCCAGGTCAGGCGCTTCTGCCGCTGTTTCTGGTTCAAAAGCACACGCCTGTGCACGGTGGCTCTGGATGTTTCTACTCCAGACTCAGTCCACTGCTTCCGCAGGTCCCCCAAGGTCTGGAATCGGTCCTTCTCCACAATCTTCCTCAGGGTCCGGTCACCTCTTCTCGTTGTGCAGCGTTTTTTTGCCACACTTTTTTCCTTCCCACAGACTTCCCACTGAGGTGCCTTGATACAGCACTCTGGGAACAGCCTATTCGTTCAGAAATTTCTTTCTGTGTCTTACCCTCTCGCTTGAGGGTGTCAATGATGGCCTTCTGGACAGTAGTCAGGTCGGCAGTCTTACCCATTATTGCGGTTTTGAGTAATGAACCAGGCTGGGAGTTTTTAAAAAGCCTCAGGAATCTTTTGCAGGTGTTTAGAGTTAATTAGTGGATTCAGATGATTAGGTTAATAGCTCGTTTAGAGAACCTTTTTCATGATATGCTAATTTTTTTGAGATAGGAATTTTGGGTTTTCATGAGCTGTATGCCAAAATCATCAGTATTAAAACAATAAAAGACCTGAAATATTTCAGTTGGTGTGCAATGAATCTAAAATATATGAAAGTTTAATTTTTATCATTACATTATGGAAAATAATGAACTTTTTCACAATATGCTAATTTTTTGAGAAGGACCTGTATGTATGTGTATATAAAATTATTATTATTATTATTCATTTATTTTTTTTTATCAAATAAATGCAGCCTTCATGAGCATGAGAGACTTCTTTAAAGTCTTACTGATCCCAAACTTTTGACTGGTAGTATATGTGTGTGTGTATGTGTGTGTGTGTATATATATATATATATATATATATATATATATGTGTGTGTGTGTGTATATATGTGTATATATATATGTGTGTGTGTGTGTGTGTGTGTGTATGTATGTATGTATATGTGTATATATATATATATATATATATATATATGTGTGTGTGTGTGTGTATATATATATATACAGTGGGGCAAAAAATATTTAGTCAGCCACCGAATGTGCAAGTTCTCCCACTTAAAAAGATGAGAGAGGCCTGTAATTTTTTTTATCATAGGTACACTTTAACTATGAGAGACAAAATGAGAAAAGAAAAACCAGAACATCACATTGTAGGATTTTTAATGAATTTATTTGCAAATTATGGTGGAAAGTAAGTATTTGGTCACATACAAACAAGCAAGATTTCTGGCTCTCACAGACCTGTAACAACTTCTTTAAGAGTCTCCTCTGTCCTCTACTTGTTACCTGTATTAATGGCACCTGTTTGAACTTGTTATCAGTATAAAAGACACCTGTCCACAACCTCAAACAGTCACACTCCAAACTCCACTATGGCCAAGACCAAAGAGCTGTCAAAGGACAACAGAAACAAAATTGTAGACCTGCACCAGGCTGGGAAGACTGAATCTGCAATAGGTAAGCAGCTTGGTGTGAAGAAATCAACTGTAGGAGCAATTATTAGGAAATGGAAGACATACAAGACCACTGATAATCTCCCTCGATCTAGGGCTCCACGCAAGATCTCACCCTGTGGGGTCAAAATGATCACAAGAACGGTGAGCAAAAATCCCAGAACCACACGGGGGGACCTAGTGAATGACCTGCAAAAGCTGGGACCAAAGTAACAAAGGCTACCATCAGTAACACACTACGCTGCCAGGGACTCAAATCCTGCAGTGCCAGACGTGTCCCCCTGCTTAAGCCAGAACATGTCCAGGCCCGTCTGAAGTTTGCTAGAGAGCATTTGGATGAATCCAGAAGAGGATTGGGAGAATGTCATATGGTCAGATGAAACCAAGATGGAACTTTTTGGTAAAAACTCAACTCGTCATGTTTGGAGGAGAAAGAATGCTGAGTTGCATCCAAAGAACACCATACCTACTGTGAAGCATGGGGGTGGAAACATCATGCTTTGGGGCTGTTTTTCTGCAAAGGGACCAGGACGACTGATCCGTGTAAAGGAAAGAATGAATGGTGCCATGTAAAGTGAGATTTTGAGTGGAAACCTCCTTCCATCAGCAAGGGCATTGAAGATGAAACGTGGCTGGGTCTTTCAGAATGACAATGATCCAAAAAAACACACCGCCCAGGCAACGAAGGAGTGGCTTCGATAGAAGCATTTCAAGGTCCTGGAGTGGCCTAGCCAGTCTCCAGATCTCAACCCCATAGAAAATCTTTGGAGGGAGTTGAAAGACTGTGTTGCCCAGTGACAGCCCAAAAACATCACTGCTCTAGAGGAGATCTGCATGGAGGAATGGGCCAAAATATCAGCAACAGTGTGTGAAAACCTTGTGAAGACTTACAGAAAACCTTTGACCTCTGTCATTGCCAACAAAGGGTATATAACAAAGTATTGAGAAACTTTTGTTATTGACCAAATACTTATTTTCCACCATAATTTGCAAATAAATTCATTAAAAATCCTACAATGTGATTTTCTGTTTTTTCTTTTCTCATTTTGTCTCTCATAGTTGAAGTGTACCTATGATGAAAATTACAGGCCTCTCTCATCTTTTTAAGTGGGAGAACTTGCACATTTGGTGGCTGACTAAATACTTTTTTGCCCCACTGTATGTATATATATGTGTGTGTGTATGCGTGTTTGTTGTTGGTATTATTATTATTATTATTTAATTTGATTTATAATTTTTTTTTTAAAAAGGAAGAAATGTATTACAGTACTTGCGTCTTAATTTAATTTTTTTTAAACGCGTAAACATCATCTTTTGATGCGTTGTCTGCAAATAAAAATGTGCTATTTACCATATTTGATTGCATTGCTTGTCCACCCAAATTGTTTGGTTTATACATTTACCCACTTATTAAAGCAAACAAACCATTTTCTTAGGACCTAATGTAAATTTCTTTTGACAAAATACAGAATTAAGTATAATCACACTGGGGTAACAGGTCCATTATAGCTACAATTAGCATCAAGCTACATGAGATTAATACTTTTAATCAAAACTCACTTTAAAGCATCACTGAGTGTTTGTAATAACTTCCAGTTGTGATCTAATATGGATTTTAGTCAAACATGAAGCATAAATATATTATTTGTGGCTTTTTATAATAAGCTAAATGCTACACCTGTTGTAAGCAAGCTTTATTCTCAAAAAATGCATGTAATTGCATGAAATTTGCATACAAATAATTTTAATTGTATTAGTTTTGTTTCATCTACGTTTTGCATGAGCCAGAACTCCGATGTTTTTAGGATTTACTTGATTTAAGTGATTCTGAATAAGGCTGCCAGGCATAAACTAGGCATAAACTTAGATGGGACATATCTAAATCTAGACTGATTTAAGGAGCAGATGGTATTTTTAGTTGTTAATGTTCATGGAAAATCTTTCCTCCATTGCAGTCACAAGATGTCATTATTTAGTATTAAAAAAGCATTAGAAGTCAGAAAGCACTTAAGATAATTTATGGTTTGCTGTCTGTCTAAACCAAAGAAATAAAAGCAAACTATCTGTATCAAATTGAATTGCATAGCATTATTTTTTTTTTTTTGCATTGTATTGAATCGCATTGTGTTGAATCAAATCAAAATCGGATTGCTCTGCATTGTAATGGGGTGACTCGCCTCACATCGGTAGCTGCTTCATATGTATATTTCAATCATGACAACTCTCTGAAGATTTTAGCATGATGTTATGGTGATATGACAATGTTAATTTATTTGGTCTTGGCGGAATAGATCTGCTATGCTGCTGCTGAATTGCTACTGCTGTTAGTTATTGCTGTAGTTGTAGATTATTTTTGCTGCTGCTGCAAGCAAGTCCAGCAGCTTGCTACTGCCAATGCATATGGTGATATGGTGCCGTGAGTATTTAAGACATACTGCTGCTGCACAAATAGCATGTAAAATTAAAGCTGGGGGCTGAGGTGCAGCGATGAAAGGGCCCTCGCACCCGGACTCACCGCCACCCGGTGCTTTAGGAAAACAGCTAACAATGGACAATATTCATTAAAAGTGATAAATATAGGATGAAATATTCCATTAATTTATATGTGCCAAACTTCCTACTGCTAGCTATTGGTGCTATAACTGTAACTAATTGTTTGGCATGTAGATGTGTTTAATGTGGTACAATTATAATTGAATATTGCCTTTAGATGTGTTCAGGCCAGGACCCTTATAAAACGTGTGCAGATTGGGCATTGTATGCATGAGTTACAAGAACTTCCTGTTTCATGGCATTAATAGCATGATGTAGCACTTAGTAAGTGTTGCTATCATGTTTGAGCATATATCAAGCATGTTTAGCACACAAAGTCATATTTTACTGTATTGCTAATAGTGCATCGCAGTGTTAAACATGTCACTTCCTTCCTGTAACTTCCTGTTGCCAGAAGGTGGCATTATAACTATAACTAAATATGAGCATGTAGATATCTTCAGGCCAGGACTCTCATCAAACATGTTAAGTTTGGGATAGATTGGACACTGCATGCATGTTACATCTACTTCCTGTTTCACTGCATTAATATCATGCTTTAACACTTAGCTAAAATGACACTTTTTAATATGTCCCTAGGAGTCCATGACAGTGTTAACCATGACACTTCCTATTGCCAGCAGGTGGCGCTATGACTATAACTGAATATGTGCATGGGTATGTGTTCATGACAGAATAACTATCAAGTGAAGTTTGGGGCAGATCGGACATTGCTTGCCTGAGTTACAGCAACTTCCTGTTTCATGGCAAAACACCAAACTTTGTCAGGCCCTTTGCTAAACTCAAGATCTTCGCAATTTAACATCACAAAGGCCTTAAGCTACCCTCACTAAATTTGAAGATGATCCAATTAAAACTGTAGGGGGAGTTCATCAAAGTACGAGGCCTGGAAATGGCAAAAACTGGACAAAAATCGTAAAGGAAAAATAATTGACTTCCTGTTGGGTTTTGGATTTTGTACCAAGAGACTTTTTTATAGGTAATAGTTTTACATGTGTGTACCGATTTTCGTGCATGTACGTAAAAAACAGGCTCGAGGCACACTCCGTTGATTGTATACAGGTGGCTCTATCAAGACATTTTGCCACACCCACATCTGAAACTCATATCAGATGTAAATTTTCGCCAGTTCTGATGCATGTGCAAAGTTTCATGAGTTTTGGAGCATGTTTAGGCCCTCAAAGAAGAAGAAACTGAGCAATTCCAATAGGGTCCTCACACCATCGGTGCTCGGGCCAAAATAACCTGTAGCAGATCTATACATGTGGAGCTGGTGAAGGTGGAGGGTTTCAGAGAAACTCTGAAAGCGCGCTGCAGGGATCTTGACTGAATGCTAGCCAGCCATATAAATGCAAGACAGTAAGCTCATTGGCTGCATATGCAGCATGAACCAATCAGACTGTGCCAAGTTGTTTAACAATCAGCCTGCACCATATAGAGTTTCATGACTGAACTATATATTTCAATCAGCTCTCTGAAGATTTTAGCGTGGTGATGGATATGACCATGTTAAAGGGATAGTTCACCCAAAAATTAAAATTTGTTTATCTGCTTACCCCCAGGGCATCCAAGATGTAGGTGACTTTATTTCTTCAGTAGAACACAAACAAAGATTTTTAACTCAAACCGTTGTAGTGTGTCAGTCATATGATGGAAGTGAATGGGAATCAAGGTGTTGAGAGTCAAAAAAGCATACACAAACAAAACCAAATTAAACACTGCTGCTCCTGATGATACATTAATGTGTAAAGCCACAAAACGTTCAGTATGTGCAAGAAACTGAACAGTATTTAGATTTTTTTTTACCTCTTATTCAGCGCAATGTCTGAACTGTCCTGAGCGTGTTCTCAACAGCCGGAACATGACGCGTTTTCTTCTTCTTGCTTTACGGCAGATCACAGACTTATAAGTGCATTACTGCCACCTATCTCTCAAATGGACCATTGACACTTTATCTACTCCCAGCACAAGCAGATCTATTGCCAAGCTGTGAGGCAGTGTGTTTGCTATGTATGTGAGTCTGGGCTGGCTTTGCCAAATGGCTTAACCCTAGTGAACCATTGCTGTGTGTACCTGATCGGTTGACCAGATAGCTTTAAGTAGTGACTTGAGTTAAATGTGTTTCTGGGCTAATGGAGCCCAGATAAATTAACTAAATGTGAACCTGGGTGCTGTACCCTTAGGTTTATTTAACTAATGACCTAAGTAACTGTGTGTCTGAGCCAATAGCTTGAGCAAGACACTACAGTGACTTTATTTAAATGCAGTTCTCTGCTTTTATATTAATTGTATCCAAATTTAAATTAGCAACATAGAAATGCTGTGCATGCTGCCACTGAGAAAAATCTCAATGACTGAATGCCTATGCAAGCTGCTGCTACTGCACAAGAGACTGAACTGCTGAGAGCTCCATTAATTAGGCATATACATAGCTAGGCGAATGCTTATTTTACTCTAATATGGTGTCTACGCCAGACGCGAGCAGCACAACATGACAAAGTCAATAGACCCGTTACGATATGGCCAATGCAACGAAACTGCTGCTATTGGTAATATTCACTAACATTTCAATGCTGAGTTGAAGTACATGCTGTTACTGTTAATGATATTCACAATGTTGTAGTAGGAATTTACTGTGTGAGTTATTGCGTTTGTAATATTAATCAGAAATTGCAAAGCATAATCTACTGCTGCTGCATTAAACCTGCTTGTAAGCCCTGTTGAATAAGCAAAGTAATAAATGCCTATTGCACTTTAAAGAGTTAATTTACCCTCCATGAGTTATCACTTAAATTTCAAGCAACTAAATTAATTTCTGCTGCTGCTACTAATATTATTTCTTATCTTGCATCTGAATTTGCTATGCATGCTATAAAATTTGCTAACATTGCGATCTGAATAGCTATGCATACTGCTGCACAAAAGTACTTAGAATTGCTGCTGCCCCTTTATTAAATAACCAAACACAACCAATTAATGCTTATTTCACTTTGAACAGTTCTATAAACCCTGTTGAATTGAATAGTAAATTAATGAAATGCATATTTCACCTAAAAAGTTCACTACCATCCAAGCGTTATCTTATCACTGAAATTTCATGCAACTAATGTACTTTCTGGTGCCACTGCTATATTAGCAACTGATAGTTGGATTGCCATGCAGACTGCTGCTAATATTTCTAACATTGCATCTGAATTTTGCGATGCGTGCTGCTGCTATTAAAATTCACTAAACAAGCGATCTGAATTGCTATGCATATTTCTGCTACAGCTGCAGAAAGGTACTTAGAATTGCTATAATCGTCTTTATTAAAAAGCAAACGCAATCAAATAATTTAACTTTGAAGAGTTCACAAAACCTATTGTAAGCCCTATTAAATAAGCAAATAAATAAAATGCCTATTTCACTTTAAAGAGTTACTTACCCCATGCATTATCACTGAAATTTCAAGCTACTGAAGTACTTAAGCTGCTGCTGCTATATTAGCAACAATAATTTGGCTTCCTTTTGCTAATATTATTTCTAACATTGCATTTGAATTTGCTATGCATGCTGCTGCTCTTAAATTCACTACATGTGATCTGAATAACTATGCATACTGCTGCTACAGCTGCTCAAAGGTACTTAGAATTGTTATAAGCCCCTTTTAAAGAAACAAAACACAAATGATGCCTATTCGCATGAAGAGTACCTACCTACCAGTTGCTGCCGCAACTAAATACATAATTTGATTTGCTATGTATACTGCTATTAATAATTTGCTAATAACACAATCTGAAATTCTATGGATACTGCTGCTACACTCCATGAAAGTATTAGAATTGCTGTAGCCCATCCATGCATTATCATTGAAATTTCGTGCAACTAAAGTACTTTCTGCTGCCTGTACTATATTAGCAATAATAATTGGTTGCTATGCAGACTGCTGCTAATATTATTTCTAACGTTGCATCTGAAATTGCTATCCCATTCTGCTGCTTTTAAATTAGCTAAAAAATGTGATCTGAATAGTTAGACATACTGCTGCTACAGGTGCATGAAAGTACTTAGAATTACTATAAGCGTCTTTATTAAACAATGAAACGCAAACAAATAATGCCTATTTTGTTTTGAAGAGTTCACAAGATCTTTGTACGCCCTGTTAAATAAAGTAATAAAAGCATATTTCAGCTTTAAAGAGGTTCTTACCCCATGTTATCATAAAAAAACAGTAATAATTTGACTTGATTTGCTATACATACTGCTATTAACAATTCGCTAATAATACAATCTGAATTCTGATACTGCTGCTATGCTCCATGAAAGTACTATAATTGCTGTAAGCCCAACTGAACAAACAAATAGTAAATTCCAGTTTAAGAGTGTCCTACTATTATCTACATTGTACATGGGCTACTGATTGGAATTGCTTTTGTTAGTAGCATCTTTATATTTTAAACGAATTCATGATTAATTAAATATCACTAAACATCTTTCATAATAAACTCTTCACTATCGCTGAACCATGGTAACGAGTGAAATGGCCCCTTTAAGAATGAACGCTCCCCTTCTGAAGTGCATTGCGACATGGCCAGAGTACACGTATGAGCGGGTACGTTATTTTCTGTTGCTCATTAAATTGTTATGGCTAAATGGGTAAGGCTGTTGACAGTATGATGCTTATGAAAGATGGTTATACGGGTTCACCTTGACTTAAAACTGTGAACAACTGTGAAATGGCAACTGCAGACAGACCCCACTATTGAGGTTTGCATCTGAAAGTGATTTGTTTGTGGTTTATGTAGAAATTAATGCCCACAGAAGGTATTAAAAGAATTGGAGACTTCAGGCAAATAGGTAATGCCCAATTCACTTTACTCTTCTAAATCCACGTTGCTTGACGTTTTATTTTCACAAACATGAACTAGGAAAACTGTTTGCTGCTGCTGCTAATGCTACTGCTGTTATATGAACAAGACATGCTTAGTAATTACTCCTCATGCGAATAACCTGCACATGGTTCTATTTTAAAAATCTAAATCTGACAAATGCAATAGTGCACTGAAATCAGAGTGAAGACCGTTTACTTATCTAGCTGTTGAGTTTCAGAGAAACTCTGAAAGCACGCTGCAGGAATCTCAAGCGAATGCTAGCCAGCCAGCCATATGAATGCAAGGCAGTAAGCTCATTGGCTGCATATGCACCATGAAACAATCAGCTTGTTCCAAGTCGTTTAACTCCTGCGCCATCCAGAGTTTCATGACTGAACAATATATTTAATGTATTGTATCATTGGCTATATGTCAAGATATCATATCAGTTAAAGGTGGGGTAAGTGATTTCTGGTAGTCAATGCTGATATTTCAAATCACCAAAGCAAACACACCCCTACCCCAAAAGGGTCTCACCCCTATTTTGAAAGCTCCGCCCCATACTTATGTACGCAACCCAAGCAACGATTATGGCAGAATCTGCTGTATTATTATCTGCTGTATTAAACACATTATCTTACTTTTCGACTACTTTGGAATCTTACTTTTCGGACATACTTTGAGAGCTGACGCTTGAAACAGACAGTGGAGGAGGTTTAGATGCTCCAGGCTTATAGGGTGTGGAAATTAATGTTGAATGGAATGCGGATTTAGTTTCTTTTAATAAATTTGTTTTAATTAATCAAGTTTCATTTAATCTTGTGAATTAGGCAACTATATATGTATAAGTACTTTGTCACTAAAACATTAATCATAGACTTAACACATTATAGTATTACATAATTTAAGACATTAGCATTTGCAATGACAAATTTATAGTGCAATAGAAGAATAAATCCATGTTTCATAATAATAATTTTTACAAAAAAAGGAGCTAACATGGATGAGCATTAAATCATATTTTTTATTTAAAGAGTTTAAATGATAAAAACAAATGATTTATTTTCAGTCAGTGTATATTTTGATGCTAACTCTTTTTGCTTAAAGGGGTTAATAAAATCCTGGTTGGAGATGCAAGTCAGCCCTGACTCATAGTGCAAACAAAAAATGTATGTATACACAGTTGCAATCAAAATTATTCAACCCCCTTGACCTGACATTTTGCTTCCCAGAACAAAATTTTATAAAAACATTAAAATCAACAAATGCATCAGTAAACTATTATAGAAAGTTTAATACACAGATTTGAGTTATTCTGAAGAAGGCTCCCATGTGCGTCTTGTAGCCATAGTAATTTAATTAAACAATTTATTATAGCTTTTGTGAGAGCTCTTTTGACTTTTCCTATTTGCCACTTAACTTTTGCTGTTATATATAATAATACATTTGATTAAAATCAGGGCCGGACCGTAGCATAGGCGACATGGGTAGTTGTCTAGGTCACAAAATGACTGGGGGGCGCCACAGGAAAGTTTTTTATTTTTTTTTATTTTATTTTTTTGTCAGAAGTGCACCCTCTTGTGACCATCATGCACTCCTACACCCATATATAAAGGGATAGTTCACCCAAAAATGAAAATTTTATGTGCAACTGCTTACCCCCAGGGCATCCAAGATGTAGGTGACTGTTTCTTCAGTTGAACACAAACCAAGATTTTTAGCTCAAGCCGTTGCAGTCTATCAGTCTTATAATGTAAGTGGATAGTAATCACGGCTAAAACCATACAATAAAACTAAAAACAAACATAAACAAACAAAACCAAATTAAACCCTGCGGCTCGTGACGATATATTGATGTCTAAAGATACAAAACTATCAGTCTTTGCAAGAAACTGAACAGTATTTATATTGTTTTTTTGTTTTTTTTTACCTCTGATTCACGCAATGTCCGAACTGTTAGAACTCTCCTGAGTGCTTCTTGTACCTCCTGTGCGCTTTCTCAGCAGCAGACGGCCAGGCTCGTGAGGCGTCGTCATCTTGCTTTATGGCAGATCGCAGACTTATAAGTGCATTACCACCACCTATCTCTCAAATGGACCATTGACACTCTATTTACAATCCCAATTAGGAGTGTCAGTGGTTCACTTGAGAGATATGTGGCGGTAATGCACTTATAAGTCTGTGATCTGCCATAAAGCAAGAAGACACCTCACGCCCCCAGAAAAGCTTACACCTTGAAGTTATTGCAGTCTCTCAGGGGTTAAATTATTTTGATTGCAGTTGTGTGTGTGTGTGTGTGTGTATTTTGAGATAAATATAGAAAATAGAAAAACAGATTAGTAGCTTCAGATTTCATTTCAGAATATTAACAGGTTGGTTGAATGTTCCCTCTGACATACTTTTCACCACTCTTAACGTTTGAGTCTAAAACTTTAAAAGTGCTCTCTGATTTAGGTGAAGGTTATTATAAATAGTGCAGGCATGGACAATACAAACAACATTCTTGTGCTTAAGACATACACTTAAGCTATACATGACATGGGTTTAAACAGAAGTAAATAAAATACAGTAGCATAATATTAATTTTGTCATTTTTCTCAGGCATTGAGCTCAAATTAACTTTTGTATGAATTGGAGTTTAAAATGTGGCACTTGAGCACTATTTAATCACACACACGAGATGTGCACAGTTAAAATATAGCACTTTGCAGATGCACCACAATTAGCACATGGTCTCACATAAAAGTTGTTTCCTGGTTTTTTTTTTTCTTCTTCTTCTGCTTGGACAGTTGATTTATAAGAATAGATTGTCAGAGTCCATAGGAAGCATTGAAATCAATAAAGAGTAAGGGCTATATGGCATTTTTCTAAATTTTCTTCAGAATGAAATGTCTGTCAAAAGTAAATAAACAAGTATAATATAATATGTAATAATGTCAAAGAAAACAAACAAGTACATAAAGCTCTCCTTATGTTGAGCCTTTTTGCCAGTAGGTATTTAAAATTGAGTAAAGAATCCCACCCTATCAGAAAAGTCTGTAAAAAATAAGGCCTAATGTTTTTTGTAAATATGAAGGAATTTTCTGTATTTGTTTTACTGTTATCTTAAATTACACAATGCAGCTGAGTTGTTTTAGGGTTAAGGGAAATGTCTGTATATTTAACAAATTAAGTAATGGAGTAATGTTAGAGATTTGTGGTTGAGTGATGGATTGTTGGTTTCTAAATTCCAATTCACAAGACAGAAGGCAACAGACATCATGTTATGTCTGATCAGCATGTTACCCTGTCTGTGTCTATTGGTGTTGGTCGGTGCTAGTTTTCAGGAATTGAACGTTGAATTGCCATTTTGGGGTTTTTGAAACGTCTATGAAGTGACATACTATACTTGGTCGACTGTCTCCAATGGTCTGCGCTTATGTTAAAATACTCCCTAAAAAAAGTATGCATTTTTGGAAAAAAACCCTCCCGAACTTCACCCGATCGGGTGCTGTATGTAGAATGAGCACCCATCTGTTTTCAATGTATATGAGTTGGACAAGACTTCAGCATTCAGGAAAAAGGTGGTATGAACCTGTAAATAGTGAAAAAATCTTTGCTACTTTTTTGTTGGTCTTTAAATATACAGAGCTATTGTTTCAGCTAACACACAAAAATATCTTCATTTGTTTTTCAATGATGAACGAAAGTCTTATGGATTTGGAATGACAAGGGGGTGAGTAAATTATGAAAATTTTAATTTGGAACAACATGACGGTTTTCCATTTGGGTAAAATAAACCTTTAAGGAATGCTGTGGAGTCTGGTCATCTGTCAACAAATGCCCACAGTTAAGAAATTCAAAAGCACTAAACCATGTGTAAACAACAGTTTTGTAGAGCAACAATTTGTAAGACAAATGTAAAGAATGTCCTCAGCATTATGCATTTAAATCACTCTTGTACCATGGTTACATTGAAAATATATCAATTTCTGTAAATAATTTGGTATTTACAATATATTAATTACAAATAAAATAATCACAATAAGAAAATAGTTAATTCTGCTTATCTATAGATTTTAGAAATTCTGTGAAGCATCAAGGTAATTCCGTTTACAGCTGTGTCCCATTTACAGCTGTTATTCTTCAATTATTGTCTTCAATTAACAGCAAGTATTCATACGTCCATTTCAACAAAACTTGTCCATTGATGAAGCTCTATTTTAATATGTTGTAAATCATGTTTTTGTGTTCAGTTGATTAGCTATATAACACAGAAAAAAGCCTTCTTTGCTTTTTTCAAGTGCTTGATCTTAATAATAATCATTTATCAGAGGTGCATGAAGGTCAAGCCACCAAAATTTTCCTTACAGGATAAGAAAAGCAGTGACATCGGTAATTATTGTGCGTTATAAGTATAGGCTCAGAAGTTGGATGGTCTTATCATCATAGTGGTGGCCTTTAGTGAATATGCCGAACCTTTCCAATAGTACCATTTGATACCATTGAACCGATTGGTGTTCTGCCCCTGCTGGTAGTATACGCCATTGAGATTAGATGGTCCACAGGCATCAAACCACCAACCTAAATGATACAACAAAAATATATTCTTAGGTTAGGACATGAAAACTACCTGTCAACTGTGTATTGTCTGTTGTGTCAACACAAAACGTTGGTCGTAAACATACCCCAGGCTCACAAACAAGGGCTTTTGGACAGTTACAGAAACTCTGCACATTGTATAAACTGTGTTTTTAGCATTTAAGGGGAAAAATATCACATGGTGATGGAAAACATGAATTTAAGTCAAGACCATTTAATTCTTACCTTTATAGTCTGTAACTTCTATTCTCGAGAACTTGATTGTATATTTGGCAATATATAGTATGTGGATACGAAATAGGTCCATTTATAATGTCAATAATTTTACAAAAAGAAAAAAAAAAAACAATTTAGAAGCTATAGGCCATTTTCTGTCCTGTTTTTCCCCCCTCATCAGAACACTCCCTTTGGATAGGTGTAACGGATTGCAGACTCACAGTAAACGCCCACTGCTATGATTGGCTAACAGTTGTGTATGTTTGTCTGACAGCCTTCATCCTACCTAGATGGTCACTGCTGTGTTTTAGGGTAAAAACGCATCAATACTCAGTACATATCAAACGGTCTGTAATAACGGACAAAGCAGTAGTGATCACGTAATGAAAACATTCACTCACACATGTAGGGTGCGACCTTGTATCCAATAATAGTTGGCACAGCATCGTTTTTTAGTTTTAATCTTTCTGAAAATTCTTTCTCAGATTGTGCCTTGTATGTAAATGAATTCACAGAAAAATCAAGCGAACAAGAACAACAGTTCTTGCCAACACGGTCTGGCACTTCATTAAAAATAAAGTTCATCATCAATGTAGTTTTATCGTTTGGTTTCTGCACAGACCTGTATTTTCCACTCTTGTCATTTACCTACTACGTGTGCGAATCAGTGGACGGGACTAAACGTGTGTTTAGGCAGTGTTTAGCCACACTATTACATCATAAAGTGGCACATTCCAAAAACCAGTCATTTTGGGCAGATTGACTTAAATATAAGCTGTTTTTAGACTAGAAAGTAAGTTTTGAGTTCTGTTTTCTGAAACTAAAAAAAAAAACACAAACACACAAAAACACATAGCACAATGAGCCCTTATATATAAAAAGATCAAGGGAATTTCTCCGTTCATGACCCCTTTAATGTCAGCATTCATGAGGACTAAATTCCCAAATGAGCTGATTAATTCCTGGCTAATTTTTGCTGGTAAACCATGACCCATAAAATATATTCTATACAGATTTCTGGGGTAGTGCAAAGAAAAAAAAAATTTGGACAGATGAGTGCTCCAAATCCATTAGAATAAGACATTTATAAAGCATACAATACAACAGTTATATATTAAGTTCAATCATGACAACTCTTGGAAGTTTTTAGCATGGTGATGGATATAACAATGTTAATGTATTTGGTCTTTATGTTAATGTATTTAGATCTGCTATGCTGCTGCTGCAAGCAAGTACCGGAACTTGCTACTGCCAATGCATGTGCAGGGTTCGTTCAAAGTGCTTGAAGTACTTGAATTTGACTTTTTGAAATTTAAGTCCTGGAAAATTGAAGTACTTGAATTTGACTTTTTGAAGGTTTTTGAAAAGTACTTGAATGTTTAAAAGGGGGTATATATGAAATTGGTGTTAATTTTTGTTTTCAACAAAAACAATCTTTTCTCACTAAATTAAAGATGCAGCATGTCTAAATACAGAGCCACCTCACCCTGCTGCCCAGAGCGCACATGATCTCGTGATATTACTCCTTGAGGTGTAAAGCAATGTCACAATATCAATATAAAGTTGGGTTTGTGGTAAAACCTTTTATAGTGCTTGCATTATATTTGGTCTTTTATTGCATGTGCTTTTTGTTTGGGTTTTATATGGGATTAAAGTCTGACACGCTTTGTGTTGCACTGTTATCATTTACAAGCGTGGAGCACATCTCCATCTTGGCCGCTCGGTCCACAAATTCTTCCTCTGCATATGCTGTGAGTTTGGGCTGCTTAACATTTGTCTGGGAAAACCATGTGAACGCGTATAAAGTCTGGCTTTGTGTTGCACTGTTATCATTTACAAGTGTGGAGCACATCTCCATCTTGGCAGCTCGGTCCACAAACTCTTCCTCTGCATATGCTGTGAGTTTGGGCTGCTTAACATTCGTCTGGGAAAACAGTGTGCGTTATCTCACTAGATTTATAATGTAAATCTTTTAGAAACCCATGCCAGCACAGGATAATACATCAATATTTCTATGCGATTTGTTGTACATCGCAAATTTCAAAATAAAAGTTTAAGCCCTAGCTCTGAGTTTGTGAGACCAAATATTAAAATTATATGGATTTAAACTCATAGAATCATGCTGTAAAGTGAAATATCACCAGGCTGCTAGTGCCCTGTGGAGGCATTTGTTATAATACTTAATGTACTTAAGTTGGTTATGTTCATATAATGTAGTACAGGCCTATTACTTTATGTATTTTAACAATGTTGTTCAATAAAACCATGTGATGGTTTTGATACTTTATTCAAACCAATTATTGTTGTCTCATCGTTAGTTTAATATATATAAATGTAGTCATATTTAATCCAGTTTTTCACTTAGGTCTATTTTTATTACCAAAAAATCTCAGATTACTCCATGGTCAAAATTATCAGTAGATTACTTAATTACCAAAATAATTGTTCGTTATAGCTCTAGATTAGTTAAAATATTTCAAAATACATCTACATTGTTTTGCGGAGCTCAGCGTTTTGCTTTTTGTGATTAAAAGACACATTTTGTCCCTGAAAATTTCTTAAAAATAGTATTAAAATATTGTCTCTTCTAGTAAACTGAGTATATTTATTTTGTTTCATCTTGTGAGCTAAATGTATTGTCACACCCCAAGTGTCCATGAACATGATATACAGGTCCTTCTCAAAAAATTAGCATATTGTGAAAAAGTTCATTATTTTCCATAATGTAATGATAAAAATTAACTTTCATATATTTTAGATTCATTGCACACCAACTGAAATATTTCAGGTCTTTTATTGTGTTTTAATACTGATGATTTGGCATACAGCTCATGAAAACCCAAAATTCCTATCTCAAAAAATTAGCATTTTCATCTGACCAATAAAAGAAAGTGTTTTTTAATACTAAAAAAAGTCAACCTTCAAATAATTATGTTCAGTTATGCACTCAATACTTGGTCGGGAATCCTTTTGCAGAAATGACTGCTTCAATGCGGCGTGGCATGGAGGCAATCAGCCTGTGGCACTGCTGAGGTGTTATAGAGGCCCAGGATGCTTCGATAGCAGCCTTAAGCTCATCCAGAGTGTTGGGTCTTGCGTCTCTCAAACTTTCTCTTCACAATATCCCACAGATTCTCTATGGGGTTCAGGTCAGGAGAGTTGGCAGGCCAATTGAGCACAGTAATACCATGGTCAGTAAACCATTTACCAGTGGTTTTGGCACTGTGAGCAGGTGCCAGGTCGTGCTGAAAAAACGAAATCTTCATCTCCATAAAGCTTTTCAGCAGATGGAAGCATGAAGTGCTCCAAAATCTCCTGATAGCTAGCTGCATTGACCCTGCCCTTGATAAAACACAGTGGGACCAACACCAGCAGCTGACATGGCACCCCCAGACCATCACTGACTGTGGGTACTTGACACTGGACTTCAGGCATTTTGGCATTTCCTTCTCCCCAGTCTTCCTCCAGACTCTGGCACCTTGATTTCCGAATGACATGCAAATTTGCTTTCATCTGAAAAAAGTACTTTGGACCACTGAGCAACAGTCCAGTGCTGCTCTCTGTAGCCCAGGTCAGGCGCTTCTGCCGCTGTTTCTGGTTCAAAAGCACACACGCCTGTGCACGGTGGCTCTGGATGTTTCTACTCCAGACTCAGTCCACTGCTTCCGCAGGTCCCCCAAGGTATGGAATCGGTCCTTCTCCACAATCTTCCTCAGGGTCCGGTCACCCTCTTCTCGTTGTGCTGCGTTTTTTTGCCACACTTTGTCCTTCCCACAGACTTCCCACTGAGGTGCCTTGATACAGCACTCTGGGAACAGCCTATTCGTTCAGAAATTTCTTTCTGTGTCTTACCCTCTCGCTTGAGGGTGTCAATGATGGCCTTCTGGACAGCAGTCAGGTCGGCAGTCTTACCCATGATTGCGGTTTTGAGTAATGAACCAGGCTGGGAGTTTTTAAAAGCCTCAGGAATCTTAGTTGATTCAGATGATTAGGTTAATAGCTCGTTTAGAGAACCTTTTCATGATATGCTAATTTTTTGAGATAGGAATTTTGGGTTTTCATGAGCTGTATGCCAAAATCATCAGTATTAAACATTAATAAAAGACCTGAAATATTTCAGTTGGTGTGCAATGAATCTAAAATATATGAAAGTTTAATTTTTATCATTACATTATGGAAAATAATGAACTTTTTCACAATATGCTAATTTTTTGAGAAGGACCTGTAGCTCATAATTTTTCCAAGTGTATGATGAAGCTTTTACTCTTCAGGTTAATCATATGTTCATGAAAAAAAACAAAAACACTTTGAATAAGGAAATCGAGTAGTAAACCATAGTATCCTTTCAAATGTTAAAGTTGCCACAGTCATTGCATGTTTTGAATGTGCTACATGTTATTTGTACCATTTTGTTTTATTAATTTATTTATTAGAATTTGAAAGATGATAACGATATTGTGATCTCTGATTTTAGTCCCAAAAAAGTAGTGCTTGAAAAGTCCTTGAAAGTCCTGGAATTTCATTTTGCAGTTTGTGTACGAACCCTGCATATGGTGATACGGTGCCGTGAGTATTTAAGACATGCAGCTGCTGCACAAATAGCATACAAAATAATCCGTTGCAGATCTATACAGGTGGAGCTGGGGAAGGTGGAGGGTTTCAGAGAAACTCTGAAAGTGCGCTGCAGGAATCCCAAATGAATGCTAACCAGCCATATAAATGCAAGGCAGTAAGCTCATTGGCTGCATGTGCAGCATGAACCAATCAGCTTGTGCCAAGTTGTTTAACTCTCTGAATATTATCAGTTATGTTAACAACCCATTGCCTGCACAATTTAGAATTTCATGACTGAACTATATATTTATTTGAAAGTACTCTGCTCTTACCTCCTGAAAGCATTTGTGAGCATTTGCAAACACATTTGTCGTGGTCTATGTCTTTTGTGCTGAAATCACTTCCTGGCTGTCCCATGCTACTGGTTCTCCCTGCTGTTCCACTGTAGCCGTTGAGGTGTATCCTATAGAATTGGAAATGCAGACATATTCATATGTTATAAATATCAGTTTATTATATTTTCTTTCTACCATTTATGAATAAGACAAGGCAAAACACATCAACCGCTAAAATGCATAAAACTCTAAATTCTCAGTCTTTGTAAGTTATTGCATTTTCCTTTAGTCAGGGTACATAGAAATGTATAATTTGTATAACCAGATTATTCTGGTCTGTCAAATTAAAAGCTTTAAATCAAACATTAAAAAGCCAATCCTTGAACTGTAACATACATGGACATCATTTTAAGACATCCTAGACTTGCCAGACAGGAAGGATGTTACCAAAGGTATATGCAACAAAAATTTCACACAGAAAGATTAAATAATCTGTCATTAGCCACTGGCTAGTCAATTTTTAGATTTCACTCACCCGTGATTTGATTTAGAGGCTAAGAATAAGTAAAAATAGGCATCGATATACTTTCACAGCATGTTGTGTCCTGTGACCGCTTTAGGACACCTAAAACCTGATGGAGCATTTGAGAGGAATTAATGTGTTATGAAGGGATGGAAAGAGAGTTGCTAGGCCGCAATGTTTATTGCATTTTATTTTATTTTTTTGTGTTGTGTGTTAACCTGATGATGTTTATCCTACCAACAAGGGACAGGAGGAGGAGATACCAATGACTAAAATCTTGTCCAGGACATTTAGGCAGTGAAACAAAGTTGTTACATTTATTTTTTTTGTAATGCTTATGGCCAAATACCTAAATCTATGTAAAGAATGTCTGAAAAGCAGAGATTATAATGGGTTTTCTTGGGCCATATTGATGGGCATTAATTCACTCTTACTAAGAGTTAAATTATAGCCTTAGATTAGATCAAACTCCACCAGCAGATCCAGCACCAAGTTAATGGAGTATTTGAGTTGTCATGGTCAGAGTCAAATAATAAAAGGTAATCTTGTGTAAAGACTAGTTTTGCTTCAACCCACCACTTAATATGTCAGCCATCGCACTGGACCTGAGGGCAACTGCTAGAGCCTCTTATTATTATTATTATTATTATTATCTTTATCGCGATCACGTTGCAGTTTTTTGTCATCATGAAAATGTATTCTTTGCATGCATTTTAAAGTCTTGTCAGTTTACATTTCTGATATATGGTTTTCTTAACACATACAAATCATACACAGAAAGTAGACTCTTTCACGCCAACTGTCAAATGCACGCAAAGTTCACATGAACAGTAGGTAATGTCTATAAACGCTGGAAAAGAAATGTGTATTGGTATATTAGACCTGTGAAACAGCATCTCTTGGACATAGCGACAACACAATACTACAATACAGCCAGCAACTATCTCTCTGCAGCTAAGCAGGGCTGAGCCTGGTCAGTTCCTGGAAGGGAGACCTCCTGGGAAAACTAGGTTGAGTGAGGCCAGAAGGGGGTGCTCATGCTGTGGTCTCTGTGGGTCCTAGCGCACTAGTATAGTGATGGGGACACTTGTATTGTTAAAGGGGACATATGATGCGATTTCAATTTTTCCTTTCTCTAAGGAGTATTACAAGCTCTTGGTGCATAAAGAAGATTTGTAAAGTTGCAAAGACTAAAGTCTCAAATCCAGAGAGATTCTTCATGAAAGTTAAGACTTGCCCATTCCCTCCTAAAACGCCTCGTTTAAACATGCCCCCACCTCTACGTCACAATGTGGGAAGATTTGCATAACGGCGCCCAAATGTTCATGCAAAGAAAGAAGGCGTAACTTTTATTCTCGTTGTTGCCGCCACTGCCATGTTGTGGAGATCGCGTATTTCCTTGTGAAAGTGAAACTAATTTGTTTGGTCTTCTAAAAAAAGGGACACAACTAGAAATCAGTGGTTAAGTTGTATTTACAACACTGTTCCAGAACAGTTCAACCCAAATATTCAGATGTGTGCAGTGCATTTTATGGAGGACTGTTTCCTGATCCTGGGAGAGTAGACTACAATGCCAGCTGTTCTGACTCACAGTCTGTAAGTAGCCTATGTTTACATATTTAAAGGATTTGCCACTGACAATTCAAACGCGAGTTTTGAGCACTGTACAGTAGCGCTTGTTTGACGTTTCTCTGATCACAAATGCAGACATGGTTTTATGTTTACATGGCGCAATGCAACGCGTAAAAGGACAGTACAAGTCAGGGGTTCCCAGTTCCAGTCCTCCCATCCCCCTGCTCTGCACATTTTTTTTTATGTTTTCTTATGCTTCAGACGTTTGATCTATTCGAACGTAAGTGCCCTGCGAAGTGGACATCACAGGATAATCCGCCATGTTTACATTACTACTAATAATTAATTAATAATTCCTTACATTTATATAGTGCTTTTCTAGGCACTCAAAGCACTTTACATTGTCAGGGTGTATCTCCTCATCCACCACCAGTATGCAGCATCCACCTGGATGATGCAACAGCAGCCATAGTGCGCCAGAACGCCCACCACACACCAGCTTACTGGTAGAGAGGAGACAGAGTGATGAAGCCAATCAGCAGATATGGGGATTGTTAGGAGGCCATGATGATCAGAGGCCAATGGGCGAATTTAGCCAGGATGCCAAGGTCACACCTCTACTCTTTTCGAAAGACATTCTGGGATTTTTAATGACCACAGAGAGTCAGGACCTTGGTTTAACGTCTCATCCGAAGGACGGTGCTTGTTGACAGTATAGTGTCCCCATCACTACACTGGGCGACACGAATCGAACGTATGTGTTGCATTCAAAGTGGACTGAAGTGTGCGAGACGTGAATTTAAATTGTATTTATTTACAGAGGTATAAGATGTCACACTTGTCCATGTGTGAAGACATTGCGCAGTGCAAATCTGTGAGTGAATGTTCCGAAGTGAGGTAAACTTCAACAGATTTCCCCTGCTGAGGGAAGCAATGAACACTGTGTAGGGAACACAGTTCATGAACGGGGCTCACTTTTAACAAGCTGATTATCTGAATCAGGTGTGCTAACAAAGACATGCAAAATATGCAGAGCTGGTGGCCACAAGGACTGGAATTGAGAACCGCTGGTATTGTCATTATAATCCGTAATTATGTCCCCACTGGATGCAACAAATGCCTTGTTTATAATAGGTTTTAATGTTTTTGTCTCGGCGCTCCGGGACACACGGCATCGCAGTATGATAAGGGCCGTAACATTTCCGTCACTCGCTTGAGGCATTCAGCCAATCACAATGCACTGAATAGCTGGCCAATCAGAGCACACCTTACTTTTCAGACCGATGAGCTTTGTAAAAATCGACGAGTTTCAGAAAGGCATGGCATAGAGGAGAAACAATAATGTATAGTATGTGGAAAATAATGTGTTTTTTAAACTAAAACTGCATAAACCCATTTCATTACACCAAATAATGTTCTTTTAAGCAACATCATATGACCCCTTTAAAGTCATCATCCTTCGGATGAGACATCAGGACACAGTCAAGGTGTTTGGGGAGTTCAGAAACAGTGCTTGCTGATATAGAGAATAACTCTATAAATAATAAAATAAATAAAAAAGCATAATAGGGCCCCTTTAAAATATACAGGTCACAAATGCCATCAAATACCTGATACACTGTCACAGTACTTTTTATGGTAAATGTCTGGCAATCACAGGTGGTGTTTTTACCGTAAAAAGTTTTATTTTTTATTTTTTCTCTTGGTATACCTTCTTTTAGTTAAATGCTAAAACAGCATAATTCTGGCAGAGATTTAGTTATCCCAAAATGCATTTTGATGATCTCAAGAGAAGAGAAAAAAAAAATGAATATGCCTTAAGATGCGACAGAAAAACTGATTCTAGGTATATAATTCATCCAGTACTAAAATGTATTGATAATTAATTTGATCGGATTAAAATGGACAGTTTTATCCGATATATTTATTAGGACATCACATCATTATTTTAGCCTTATACTAAAGGGCCGTTGAATGCTTGAATCTGATTGGCTGGCAAACATTCTGAGGTGTGCAATTATTTTGTGGGAAACGCACGGTGAACGTAGTTCCAGGCAGCTCTCTTGACTGCATTACAGTCCCATATCACTTTGCATAGTAAAACTATAATAACGGAAATTACAGGACTAACAAAAACAACAACATGACAGACGATTTTCCGAAAGTAAATTCATTTCTCACTAGCGAGGTTATAACAGCGCTGTTTAGAGACGCTGCTGCAGCACACTGTTAAGGGACGCACATATTTAGCCTAATTCACACAAGCTCTCTCTCTTTCTTTCTCTTTCTCTGTGTGTCTCTGTCTCTCTCGCTCTCTTTCTAATAACTTCATTAATAAGTGCATGAGAGTGCTATCAACGGCTCAAGCCTCCATTACCAGCTTTAAAATTACGTTTTGGAACCAGCAAAAGAGGCGCTGGATGAGATGCGAAAGAAATAATCCTTCTCACAATAGCGATTTAAGTACAAAAAACAGACGAATCCCTTTAAATATATCATCTGATCGATGTCTTGAGGTGTGGTAACTGTAGTATAAGCGGCCGTTGAATTGTTAGAAAAATAATGCACACCCAAGATGTAACATCAACCACCTCGGGTGTGCATTATTTTTCTAATAATTCAATGACCCGTCGTCAATTATTCCTTACATTTGCTAATGAAATCAAACCTCCCATGCAACTAAAAATGGTAGTTAGACATTAGCTTGTTTAAGGGTCAGATGGTAAAAGTTGTTCAGGGGAACTGTGTTGTGTCATGTTTTTCATGTTACATAGGCCATAACTTTTGCCAGATGGCAAAATATTTTCTTTGGAGTTGTGACAATTGTGCGCCAGCCCTCCAGAGATTTTATGGCAGAATGAGTGGCAGCGTTAACATGGGTGTGTACTGAATCAACAGCTTATTCATAGTTTCCTGCTGTTTTATTTCTAATATGAGAACATACTGATAGCAGACTTTATAGAGACAAACCAAAAAAAAAAAAAAAAAAATTTTATTAAATGAAAATATTATAAAATAGCCAGTATAGACACACCTATGACCACACATCAATTCTGTGAATATGAATATTGATATAGAAAGTTGTAATGCTTGATGACCATAAAGGAACTACTCTACAACTCTTAATACCAGCTTCTTTCTTCGTTTTTCTTTGCCACTCTTACATAGCAAAAATCAGTCCTGCCTACTGATAGCCATGTAGATATTTACTGTGGTGTAAACGGTATAGCATAATTCTACCGTCATACAGCATATAGTCTAAAACACACACAAACCTCAATACAAATCACAAAACTCCCAGGTATAATAAAAAGCACAGGGTAATTCTTCACCTGTAATTCTGCTTCTCTCCATCTAGTGAGAACTGCTCATATTTTGAAAAGGCTGTATTCCCCTCCCAGTCCATCAGATCTATCCTGAGCACGTATTGTTTTTCTTGTGTCAATTTAGAGATGATTTCATTCCCCAACCAGTGTTCACCTGCGATATCTCCAAACCCCTGAAATGGAAAAACAGGAAGTCCATGTTTCATAAGTGTACGTTAACATTTAGTCATTTATCAGACACATTTTCAATGTGAAATTATAAAGTGAATTACAAATGAGGACAATAGAAGCAATCAAAACCAATAAAAGAGCAATAATATGTAAGTGCTGTGACAAGTCTTGGTTAGTCTACCACAGTACACAAAGTAAGGTTTTTGTGTGTGTGTGTGTGTGTGTGTGTGTTATATATACTCTCTATAGATATATTTTTCTGTGTCTGTAAGGCAAGATTACACAGTTTTGCACTCAAGTTCACAGAGACAGCAGAAAGTGCATCCTGTTTGCTTTCATTATTTTACAAAAGCACAATGATTTGTTGTTATTGTGAGTACACACAAATAAATGTAGAATCTTTACAGATTCGAAAGATGTATTACTTTTATCTGTGTGAGCAAAAATTAAAGAGTATTTTAAGAGCAAGTACAGAAAGTGCACCAGCGCCTCCATCTGTCCTGCAGTGATCTCTACTGTTCAGCTTCCACACTCCACACAGACACTTGAACAGCGCACATTTCTCTAGGTTATAATTAGATTGAGCAGCCATGTAAAGTGGTTAATACTTGCATATTTCAGATGATAAGCCATATTTGAGGTTGATGAATGATCATTTGCGAGCATTTGGATGTCCTGCCCGATGTACTGTTACCACAAAGACCAACCGCTAATGATCTGTCTGTCACTGACTGCGTGACTTCCCTAGTGTGAATAATTTTTTTTTTTTCCTGCGTCTAAGCGACTGATAAAATTTTGGTCGACCAAGCCTCTTCTTGTTGACTGACAATTAGTTGACTATTAGGGGGCAGCCCTAATTTGAACCCTTTCCAACAATGACTATGATTTTGAGATCTGTCTGTTCACACGGAGGACAACTGAGGGACTCCTATGCAACTATTACAGAAGGTTCAAACAGAAGGCTCACTGATGCTTCAGAAGGAAAACGATACATTAAGAGCCGGGGTGAAAACGTTGAGATGTGTATATTTCTTATTTTGCCTAAATATCATATTTTTTTTCATTTATTACTGTCCTTCAGAGGCTACAGAAGATAGTTACAGGTTTCACAGAAGACAAAATAAGTTAAATTTACCCTGATCTAGATCTGAGTAGATAGAATAGAAAATGTGAATATAGAATGCAAGTGTTAGAGGGTCAAGTGTAGATGGAAGAGATGCGTTTTTAGCCATTTCTTGAAGATGGCTAAGGACTTAGCTGCTGGGATAGAATTGGGCAGATAATTCCAACAGCAGTTAATGTAAAAGTCTGTGAAAGTGTTTTTGTGCCTTTTTGGGATGGCACTATAATGCACCATTCACTTGCAGGATGCAAGCTTCTGGACAACACATAAGTCTAAAGTAGGGAATTTAGGTAAACACCATTAAATCCCTACCGATGTGTAATTTTTCCACGTTTGATGAAAATCAACAAGGCCATTAAAGCGCTTTTGTATTACTGTCCATCCACCTCCATCTGTCTGCATGTCACAGTAGGCCTGGAAAAAGAAGTGGTACATTTCTGTAAATTAAATCTTTCATGTTCTACTGCATAAACACTCATGTCATGCATTTTTTGTTTCCAGGATAAACCTTTTTGGTCACTTTCTCAAAATGTAGAGAAGTCTAAAAAGGAGGCAAAATTGCCTGACTTCAATTAATTCTAAAGAATGGTTTCTTATGAAATGGCTGTCTGTGGGGAACGTTTAGAACTTAAGCATGAGAAACACTCTTAAAGGAATAGTACACCTTAAAATGAAAACTCTCATTTAGTCAACCTTATGTCTTTTAAACCACATTATTTTAATCCTTCCTTAAAACACAAAAGATATTAGGCAGATGTTTATACTTTATTTCATACAAATAGAAAAATATCAAATAGCATATTTTTTTAACAATTGCTAATTTTCTTTCATTTTATTGTTGGGCTTTTTGCCTTTGAAAATATAGTGTAGACCGGTATGTTGGGGGTAAAGTGGAGGAATGGCATAAAGACATGACTCGGGTTGGACTTCAATCTGAGACTTCGACAGCCAACAGCTGATACAGTGCAAATGACTATCCACTTTGGTTGTATGGGAAATAGTGATTTTGATTTTCAGCCTTTTGTGTTTCACTGATTAAAAAAAAAAAAAAAAAAAAAAAAAAAAAAGTAGTACATGGTCAGAGTAATGATAATGATCTCTGGGTGAATAATGAGAAAATTATCATATGTAAATATTAGGTTTGAATGTTACTGCATTTGCACTTGAGTTAAGGTGATAGAGGTTACCTTGAACTGCTGTTTTGTATCGGGTATGGTCAATGAGAAGACCCCGCTTTCCTTGTTCCCTACACTGAAGACAGCAGCACAGTCATTGTACTGATCTGGGTTGTCCTGCATCATTGAATTGCTACCTGATGAAAGAAATGTCTTGTTGAGCATACTGGATGGTAGGCTATGTCAGAAATTGGATTTAATTACATGGCTATATAATGTTTACCGTTTTGGTACAAAAACTGGTATATATAGACTCAATACCATTTTGGATTTTTTGTCACAGTGCCCACATTTTCTTACTGTTTGTCACCGTATGGACCGTAAGATTACTGTCAAGTTTTAATAATATACTTTCATGATCACTAGTGCCTTATAGTTTTTTTTTACTAAAACTATTCTAATATGACTATATTGTATGTTTATTGTACCATAGTGATGATTATGTTTTTATGTGTCTTTGTCTGATTTACTGTTGAACTTTTTCCCCAAACATTTGAACAGCTGCTGGTGAGCTGGCATAATATTGTTTTGGGTGTTTATTTTGCCCCAGGTCCCATGTGCGAATTCAGTTGAAATGCTGATGCAAGCGGATGGTCACTTACCCACAGAGATTGTGTGGATTAGGTTGTTGACTGTATTTGTCAGTTCTTGCTGCTGCTGCTTCATTGCAGAGTTATCAGAGGAGGTTTGGAGCAGTTGCTGCTCCATCTCTTTCATTATGTTAGTCTGCTTTTCCACCAGTTTTTTGAGCTGTTCCTTTTCCTCTTTGAGGTTTTCTAGCTCAGTATTTCTCTTTCCTTCTATGTTCTCCACTCGCTTCTCCAGGACACTAACAGGAACCAAGAGAACAAGCTTTTAAAGCAATTTGAAGTATGTAGAAAAGTGCCTGTGATTTGAACGGATCTTTACATACTTAAAGCTTAAACCAAATTAAAGAGTTTTGAGAGGCAATGTGTTGTGATGTTTTTTTTAAGTAGTCCAATTAATAATGTTTACCTGTTTTTTTCATTCAGTTTGCTGATTTCATTTATCTGCTGTAGAATTTCTTTTTCCAGTTTGCTGGTTGAAATGGAGTTCTCAAGAAGCTGGCGTTCAAGTCGAGTTGTTTGGTTAATAACCTAAAGATGAAAATGGACATTGTGTTTCCCACAGAATGTATCTTAGATAAGACTCTGCAAATCATGAGTATTTCCATATAACTTGCAGACATTGAATCACTCTCTTCTCTGAAGGTATTTTGTAGTTTCAGCTGCTGTGGTCTTTCACTGACTTTTTAACTGTAAACCCATCTTCAGAGCAATTTGGCAGTTCTCCACAACATTTTGTAGAGTATAACATTGTCTTTCCTCTATTAGGTCTTTAAGAAGTGCACTTACACTTCTTTGAGACTTTTGAGCAACCTGTACTTAAAGCCTGGCTGGTCATTCAACTTTCATATTCTTCTCTTTTCCATTTTGCACTCATGGGGCCTCATTTTTAAAATGTTGTGCAGAAACCATCCTAAATTATATTTTTTGATTATCTCTCAAATATGCGTATTTGTGATTCATAGAATGAACAATTGTACTGAATACGCACGTACACCTCTCTTTCAGATGTGAAATCTATTGATCGCAAATGACCTTGAACTTGTGAGCAACTGAATGGTTTCAGCTCTCTGCCTTGTAAATGACTCCTAATCAATGTCATTAACATATAAAAGTTCACCAGTCATCGTCCAAATCCTTTCATTTAGAACAGCGAGCTGCAAGAACAACTTACATTTTCTAAAAACCTGCAGTTTTCTGATTAACAAAAAGTGTGTATGTCTGCTCAGATCCTGATATACAGACTTTATATATGAGACCCATGGTATTCAGGCATTTACATGTTGATTGTGTAAAAAAAATGGAGAGAGAGGGAGAAACCTGTATGACTTAGTTTTAGAAAAAGTTTTTTGACCAGTGTACCTGTAAACCATACTTCAGTAAAAGTACATTTACATTTAGTCATTTTGCAGATGCTTTTATCCAAAGTGACTTACAATTGGGGAATGTAAAGATACAGACAGTACAGATATCTTATAGCATAAACAGTGTGGAGAGCCAATCATGTGTTTTTCTAAAATCAAAATAAATCTGAATACCTCAAAATTGCAATAAATCAGTCGACACAACAGCCTTGACTGTCTACAAACACTGAAGTCTCAGCTAAGCTGAAGTACTGAAAAGGGGCGTAAGTCAATCAATATCCAGTCAATCAAGGTCTCAGCCATGCCCTCATCTCATATATAAAACACCTGAGATTCACAACTACCTACTAATGCATTCATGTTAAGTAGACTTGTTGGTAAATTTGGGTGACTAAGGGCAAAACACACAAGATGTAGTACTGTCAAATTGTGTCAATGTCCTGTAGATGGCGATATTACTCCTAGTGTAGCAGAAAAATGTAGATGCCATGCAAAATGTGACATCATGAATCGGAGTAAAAAGAGTACATATTAAAAATTGTAGTCAAGTACAGAGTAAAAGTTAATATTGTTGATATTCAGAAAAACTACAAAGTAGACAAAAAGGTAATTATGTAAAGAAACCACTGGTTTTGACCATATATACCCAGCCACAGCCAACTATCCAAGATTTTTGTCAGATTTATTGATTTAGTTTTTCTATAAAATCAGAAATCTTTATATTTCTATTGATACAAATTTTATTACTGGCTGTTCACTTGTCTTTAATTATGTCTGAACTTATATTAGTTTGGCTAATAGTAGTTTTGCTACTGTATTGAAATTGGAATCGAGAATTATGTAATTTTCCAAGTTATCTACATTTTTGGTGTCATACACTGTTTCTACAAAAAGAACCCATGTGATGTAGCCAGCAAACATTTTAGCAGGGCAAGTAAAATTCCAAATAACTGGCCAAACCAGGCCAATAGAAAAAATCAATCGAGTCCTGTTAGTTATTATAACTGACTCCATGCCTGCTGAATTGGACAGTGAAGTAACAACCCTCACCTGTGCCTCAACAGTAGTGATTTTTCGGGTTTGCTCTGCTGTCTGACTCAGTAAGCTGGTCCCAATCTTCATCATGGTCACTGTGTGGTTTTGCACCGCATTATTTTGAATTTGGGCCATGTCTTGTTTGAGGTTGTCCTGGATGTAGTTCTCCAGCTGTGGATGAAATCAGATTATTTGATTTATTTTAAAACTGTTGCATGTATATGATTCTAAGAGAAGGATGCTCTGCTGCTGTTTTTAGATGCTGAATGCATCTTTTGCAGATGTACCTGCGACTTTTAGATAAGACTACAGAAAATACAGCCTCAACCTGTGAATTACAGAAATGCACACCCTCAAAAATTCAACTGTCGCAAGGCATTTAATAATCAAGGAAAGTTGTTTGTAGAAAATAACTTTTGTAAATTAGGCTTTCTTGAGCTTGTATTGATAAAGTGGATAGCACAATATGACAATTCTACCTCTGTAAGCAGATGTGGAGCAAGCTGTTTGTTTGTTAAGCTATTCAACATAGGCTAAATGTCACTGTAGACACAGGTGATAATGGCTGTTGTTTGGAATAATACAGTATGAGACTATCAAGACTTTGTTGGTAAAATGTTCAGTTTCTTGAACCTTTGTGCTGAAATGGACATTTTGTTAGGGCATCTACACTTGAGTTGACGCTCCATGAAAGAATTTCTCAGCAGTGTTGAGTGCAAATCCTTGTATGATGTCTTTCCTGTATTGAGTTCCTGAAATGAGCCAACACTCAAACAAACAGGATGGAAATGAGTTACAAGTTTCATCCTCAATGCAAACATTTCTAGAATGCTGAGAGGGAAAAAAATTGCAGTGGCCTTGCCACTGTTTTTGTTTGCAAAGTATGAAAGACCAATTACTACTGCACTTTAGCATGAATATTTTTAATTAGTGACTACTGTAATCTGGTTAATTTTGTTTGCCTTCTTCTTTTGATTCCACCAACCCTTTTTCTTGAGCCACTTCATGTGAAGGGTGTCATGACGAATAATCAGAAATGTAAGCTGATCTTATCAATTGTTTACTCCTGCTCCAAATGATTCATCTGGCAGCTTGTTTCTTCTGCCTGTTTACTTGAAAGTGTGACCACATACTTACACATTTTGTTGGCACATATGAATAGCGCCTTGGCCATTAATTAATCAGGTATCCAAATAATGTGAGATTCTTATAGTACAGTTCTTCAGAGCCAAAAAAGGGGGGAGTGATTTCCTCTGACCTTAGATTGAGGTCTTAGAATGGACTGCTAAGAGGAAGAGCCCTTCTTCTGCCATACCAAAATATTGTTTCTTTTGCTTCACTTTTTTTGCCCTGCATGACAGTGTTACTAAAATAGAAATCTAAATTTTTTTTAGTAGTTTAATCTGCATTAAAACATTTTCAGATGACAATTTTACACTGTACACAATCATCTCAACATTTCATACTTTTATTTTAATAGGTGGTTAGCACTGATTTTTTTCTAGGGTTATGAAACCCTGGTCTAGAGCATCAACGTTGTCAGATGTGAAATGAGACGTGTTAGAATGTTACAGCTAGATGCTGAAAAAAAAAAAAAATCAGAAATTAAACAGGGTGTCTCATGTCATGAGCTTTTTACAGTCACAGAAAGCCCATATTGTAAATTAGTGTATTATATTTTAAAACACTCAATTAGTAGAATTAACATTTTTGTTCAAAAGTCACAAATGATATATATATATGATATTAGATGTATTCTATGTATAGCTATGTTTAATGGTTGGCTACTACTATTAAATACAAATTTCACCGCCAAGCCCATTTAGCTAACATGTCTCATTTTTTTAACATTTTCAGACCGTAAATTGTTGACTTATATATATACATATATATGTGTGTGTGTGTGTTTTGCACTGTAAAATTAGCAAATTGTTTCTAAACAGTTTTTTTTTTTCAGTAGAATGCAGTTAGAATGCCCCCAACATCTTTTACTTCTATATGGTATAGTTAAGCAATAATATCACACATGCAAGCATGCTTTTTTTTCTTTTTTTTTACCAAATATCAGCACTATTGAAAATGTGAATGTTGACAAGTGTCACTTTTTTTTAAATAATGATTTCATAATTCAATATTCAAAAAAAAAAAGTAAAACATTATAAAAGATAATGCATACATTTAATAAGGTATAATGAAAAAGTCACCACTGTGAACTAATCACCACACAGAATGTTACTGTCCAAGACAGGCCTAACCAAATAAAAGCTTTGGTCAGATCATATAATAAGCAATGATGTTTATTCATTTAAATCAAAGCATTTAATGTTGTTTCCTGTTTTTTTTTTTTTTAGCTGCTTGATTAAAGTGATTAAAATGCTCCATTGTGAGAAGAACACAATGAAGTTATAAAGTTGTTTGGCTTTAAGTCTTGGTTTGGTTGGTTGGTGTGAATTTGATTCTAACATCCTCTCCGCTCTTTTCAGAGGTCTCTTTTCACATTACATTTGGGTCTGAAACTGAGTTCCACAACAAGTAACAAGAAACTTTAAACTCACAAATCAGTGCTTGCTTTTATTTATCTTTGGTTGAGATGGATGAGAGAGAGATACAAGAAATTAATTGTTTTTAGTAAGTGGTAGCATGCCAAGATAGAAATGATACGTCATCAGTAATGGTTTGCAAGTTAGGACAGTTGCATTCATACCAACTCAAACTGTGTTGCAGTACATGTGAACTGTTCTTCTGACCATCTTTTTAAGCAGACTCGGGTGCAATTAACATATATATTTAGAAAACTGCTTTCAAAGCAATAAAAAAACCAATAAAACAATAATAATAATAATAATAATAATAATAAAACTAATAATAATAATAATAATAATAATTATTATTATAATATTTATTAATTGAATATTTTTGACATGATAATGTGTGAAGGTGTCCTAAAATATAATTAATCTACTTTTGAAAAGTACATCTACTTTCTTTACAGTGATATACAAGAGAAACGTTTTACCTTATGCAGCCATTGCGTGTTGTTCTCCATGATGGTTTCTAGTTGTTCCAGTCTTTGGATTGAGCTGTCATAGTCAACCAGGTCATCTCGTTGCACTTGGTTGGTGTAGGTGCTCGAAGGGCCTCCGCAGTCCTGTGGTTCTGGCAGCAGAAAGGTATAGGTGCATGGCCCATTCTGGACCTGGTACTGTTTCTTTCCTGTTGTATCTGAATTGGCAGTAAATGCTTCCCCAACACTAAGGCAATAACTTAGTAGTAATAGTATCCCAGCGTTCAGCATGTTTGTTCTGAAACTTTAATACTACTACCTGTGCAAGTAAAAAATATCTTCCTTTTTCCCTTATTTTTAGAGGTCTGGATGTTGTAGGAATAAAGCCACTGAGTCTCAGTGTCTACATCCAGTCGATTCTCCTTTTCCAGGATTGTGCTCCCACTGTGTGTGAGCTTCGCTTATATGCCATCAAGAGTAGTGGGAGGAGACAGTGTCACAGAAGCACTAATAGAGTATCACTTGCTCCCAGGCTGCTTGTACTCATCTGTCATCAGTCTAACAGGCTGTTTTCTTAACAGAGTCCTCTTTGAAACTACTGAGTCTCCTCCCATGATCCGTGGCCTCTGTTTGAAAAGTGCTGCTTGGATAGAGGCGCATAAAGAACTCTCCAGCCAGACAGGATCTCTAATTAAACTCTTCCTGCTGGATGCTCCTTGCCTGTATCTGCTCCAATGAAAGCCAAGACAGTGGGTCCCATCAGTGGGAGAGGACGAAGACGCAATGGTTGTATTTGTTTTTTTCTTAGAGGGCTGCTACAGAAAAAAGGCAACTCAGGATGCAGCTGTATAATTCAAGTAATGCAACTTCAGCAGTGTCCAAGTCACACCATAGGACCACATGTCCAGATGTGTGTTTTGCTTTGCTTTTGTCCTTCTTCATTCTCTTCTTCAAAGCTCTGGTCCCCCTGAATGTTTAAAGAGAGATAAAGAAGTTGGTCTTTCAGTTGTCACTCACACTATTATTTCTAGACCATAATTTCCTGCCCTAGATCTTGAGTACAGTGGGGTCCAAAAGTCTGAGAATTTCGTCATTGAAAACTGGAAATTAGGTTTTAGGTTTTTGAAAAATATAAAACGAAGACAGGTAAAACAGCCTCACCAATTCTGTTGAAATTTTTAAATTGTAACTTGTCAGTTTTTCAGGTTAACTTGTTACTCAGATTATGTTGTTAATATGACTTGTAATTAAACATTTTGTATTAATTGTTGGCATTGCTTTGTAAAAGGTGTTAAACTAATGACTTATGGTTAATTAAAAGATTTGTAAGGTTTTTAAAATTACATTCAGGCTATATTAAATTTAAATTGAAGTCTGATTCTGCATTAGTATTGGAAATGTAAAAATAGAATAATATTAGGCCAGTTTGTCATAGCATTTCCCCATTTCAGATGATCACAGTATACTGGCCTGAAAAGCTGACATGGAGGAAGGGGAAGGCAGGTGTTGAGGGAGGAAATAATTCCGCTCAGAGGATGTTTTGTCTTTTAACCCCTTGGGTGTCTCCTGCTTGGATATCAAGTTCTTGTCGTCACTTCCATTAACCACCTGAGAGAACATTGGTTTATGATGATGATCAAAGCTTCTTTTCGGTCTATAGTGCGTCACAGTTTTCACTGGAAATGTACCCGAACAATTTTTTATTTATTTGTTTTATTCCACTTTTTACAAATCAGTGTACCAAATGTTAAACTTGTGTATTATTTAAAGTAGTCATATCGTAATGAATTTAATGTTATTCACTGTTTATTATTTTAGGTTTAAAAGCTTACGTATTGGGTACTCTTGGAGGTGCACCAGCAGTACACATTAAACACAGTAAACATTATCAAACACATCTCCAGGAACAGGGTTGGGAAACACATTTCCAAAACGTAAAACGTTCTCCTCGGTCCAAAAAGAGAATATACTTAAAAAAAAAATTGCACCTATTTAGTGTTTAGAAATGTCTGGTGCTGTTTGTTTTTGTATTGTTCTTTTTGTTTTTGTTTGTTTTTTTTCTTCATAGATCAGTATGATAATGCTTTCATCTATCAGTAACACACTGCCACATTTAAAATTAAATGTTTCCCCCAAAATCAGAACAGAAATTGCAAAGGAAGGCCTGTCGTCGCTCAGGTGCAGGGGCTGAATCATATCTCCGCATTACATTGCGTGGGAGGGCTCCTGTTTGTGTTGTTCATTTAATGTCATAAGGAAGTTGCTGGAGGAAGGAAATTACACAATGTCCTTATTTTTCTTTTACAGAGTTTACAGCATGCAAAAGCTCTGTCCCTTTTATTCTGATGAAATGGTTTGTCATTTACAGTTTTGGGACATTTTTGTCTTCTTTGTATTAATTAAAACATAAATACGGAAACTGTTTAACCCTTCAAAGCATGAATTATTACATTTAAAAAAAGTTTCTTTCGCTTTTTTTTTTTTTTTTCATTTTAGATGAGTTAAACATCTGTCCAATGCAGTGGTAGATATTCCAGAAGTAATTTATCGCCCATTTGTTTATTTTTAAAGTGCAACTTTGTAAGTTGTTATTAAATAAAACAGCACAGTGGTCCCGTCACAGTTGCTGTATAGTTTACATCAGCGTAAGCTCGGTAAAAGGGCACATAATGCTCACAAAAGTGCCGACTGTGTGCATCCTTCTGAATTATAAAATGGCAAAAGGAACATAAGTTAGTGACACTGTTTTTTTTTTTTTTTTTTTTTTTTTTTTTAAAACATTATTTTTTTTAATAGCTTCAGGAGAAAGTAGAAATTAATGATAGATGATTGATGATTAGCATTATGAACCATTGATGAAATGGGCACTATATCAACACAGATATCTCTATCAATATTTTTAGATACTAACCAATAATCAATTTGTGAAAGTCTAGATAAATCTTCATTGCTCCATGTGTACACTCTATCATTTATATTTGTATTCCTCCATATATCTATGAGTTTATCGACATGTCAAAATTACAGAGGCAGCATGGATGTGACTGACAGAAGACTATACCTTCTAATTAACAGACAATCATCTGATGCACAACATACATCTAAAGTTAGTAAAATATTAACATAGTGACCCAAAAAACAATCTAAGGCTGATGATACACGGGGCAACTTTTTTTGAGCAATGTTACTTGGGCACTTTGCTAATGAGAAATTTCTATTTGGATAATTTAGATTGGTTGTAGGCCCTGGGTCTTACCTGGTTGCCCGTTGATGGCAACATTTGCCCGAAGTTGCCTGGCAACATTGCTCAAAAAGCCCCATGAATCATCAGCTTGACTATAATCAGTATAGGTCAGTACAATCAGTCCCTAAAAAGTGGAAAAAAAATAGCATCAGTTTGGTCTGTTTTTGATTTGCAGAACACAAAATTTGATCTGATTGTTTTACCAGTTTAATTTTTAGTTAAATTAATTTCAAAGCTTGAAATCAAATGCCTTTTTACTGTGTGTAGACCGTTGACCTCATAGCACCATCTAGCTTTCAAGCTGCTTGTAGGTTAAATTAAGTAAGATAAACAGACTGAGAACTTCATCTTATTAGATAAAAATTAAATAAATCAATACATCACAGTAATATTGTGACTTTTACGAATGACTAATTATATTGTTCCAGGTCTTCAGTTACAAAAATGTACAAGGCACAAATTACAAACAAGGACAAAAAACGAACCCAGACACAAAACAATCATTTAATAAATCATATTTACAACTTCTAAGAACAAATTATTAAGATTTAAATTACAATTTGCTAGAAATGCATAGCCTACTTTTTTTTATTCAGCTCTACATAAATACATTTTGAAATTCTTACTTAGCCTAACGATTAGTTGAAATCCAACAAATAATTCACATTTCTCCTGATCAGTTACAAAAACGGAGCTTAATCACAAGAAATTTACATAAAGCATATTGACAGCTTCTATAAGAAGAAATTGACATAAAGCATATTGACAGCTTCTATAAGACATTTTATGGAAACACTAAACTATAACATGGGTGAAATACCAAGTATAGTATTATAAAAAATAAAATAAATTATAAAAGGCACGTTCTATATTTGAGTATGACTGAAACGACATGATAGGAGCAGTTTTTGTTTTTTACTAGTTACTGCTCACGCTTGCAGTGTGAAACAGGCGTTAGGCTGAACTTTTTTAGCAATATTGCTGGGCAACTTTGGTTAATGTTAGTGTCAACGGGTAACCAGGTTAGACACAGGGCAAATTTGCAGAGCAACTTTTTTTAAACAATGAGCTTGGGCGCTTTCCTACTGAGAATGAGTAACAAACTTCTATCTTGATACTTTAGATTGGTCATGGGCCCTGTTTCTCACCTGGTTGCCCGTTGACGGGAATATTGCCCAAACTTTGCTCAAAAAGTTGCTCTGTGTATCATCAGCCATATCACAAAATATTTTAAATCAAAATATCGTATCGTGGCTAAAGTATTGTGATAAAACTACTGTGGGGCCTCTGGTGATTCCCACCCCTAATATTGATGTTACATTATTCTTAAGATCCTGCATTCTTTCAGTTCTGAACTTTTTACCTCTGCTCCTGTTAATGAACCTTCAACTTAGAGGTCTTCCGTTATTCAACACTAACCAAAAGTGTAACCTTTACAGTTTCTTGATGTAACTGATCAAAGGCTTATATAAATGCTGCAAAAAAGACCTACAAAACGTATTAAAGATACAACAGTACATTCTTCCATGCAAATTGCATTAATTTTGTGGATTAATTTTTGCAGGATGTGTGTATTTATGTAAACTATGGTGAGCTGGAAAAACTTGTTCATATTGTTCCATTTATAGTGAATTACAGCATGTATTCTGAGGGAAGCTTTGATGATATTAACTCAATGAAAGCAAAATAAAACTGTCTGAATCTGATGACATTGTTGTGTTGTCTGTCTTCCCCACTCTTCCCCTCCACCCCACAGAGCACCATGCCCAGTCATGCAGCATTTTTCAAAACTGTGGTGAGAACTAACCAGGTCTGAAACGGGGTTTCATGACCCTTTAAAGGGATGTTAATTTACTCACCCTCGGGCCATCCAGGATGTGGGTGACTTTTTTTCCAAAGTAGAAGAGTCAAGAAGATTTTTAGCTGGTCCAACAGCTACTGTCTCTTTGAGGGCCCTGACACGCCAAGCCAATGCCAGAAACCTTGCAGCGACAAAAGCCACATGTGGCATCACCTGCAACTGCTGCATCTGGTCTAAAAAGTTGTGTTTAAAAACACAATGCAAAGACTAAGGTCAATGGCCTATTAGGGACCATCTATGTGAAAGAAAATAACGATCTATATAAATGGGTATCAATAGTCTATATTCATCATTCAAAAAGGGGTAACCAAACTATGATTGCTTACCATTTACATCATTAATGATGTTGATCATTTTCTTCATTCCAGAGGCTCATGTTGTTAAAATATATTCACGTATTGAAATGCTTAGGTGAAATGACATAAAATTTGAACAACCTTCTGTCTGTGCCATCTTGAATTCTTTGCTCAGTTTGACCACTTTCAATTTTTTATCATGCACAATCTGCCAAAAAGCCCTTAACAGGGTTCAACTAGTACCAAAAACAAAAAACTAAGCAGATGAATGGTCAACTGTGGCCGACCTGATGTGGTGTGTCAGACCTTTGAGAGTCAATAAAAAAAAAAAAGAAAAGAAAAATCAGGCAACAGCATTTATACCTGTGGCTGATATATTGAGATCATATGAAGTAAAACAATCGTTCTGTGCAAGAAACATTTGCAACATTTTTACCTGGAATCCATAGCCTCAGGCACATGGGGAAGTGTGATACTTTTCTTTCCCACAAACTTTTGAGTCAGAGTGACTGCAGGACATGTCCGAAAGTTAGATTAGATTAGTAACTTGTAGATAAAAGCTGGTTTGAGCCGTAAACTGTTACAGATGGTTTAGTCTAATTTGGTAAACTGGTTCATCCAGTTCACTAAGAACCGGTTCACAAGAATGATTCATTTATGAACCAGACATCACTCCAGACCGTTTATCCGAGGCTATGGATTACAGGTAATAAGGTTGTAAATAATATTCAGCTTCTTGCACATTTAGCTTCATAAGATCTCAATATCTTGTCAGGAGCCATGGAAATTAATTTTGTTTTGCCTGATATGCTGAGGGTAAGTAAATTAACAGTAAATTTTCATTTTTGGGTGAGCTAACCCTTTAAGTTTGAAATGGCCCTACTATTAGTGAATATCAGAAGCGGCCCCATACCATTTTTTTTGATTGAGACCCCTGATGTATAGACTTATGCGCATGTTACCCATAATATTTAGTAAAAGAACAAGAGCTATTATGAGATTTTCTCTTTTCTTACAGATATGCCGTCTGCAGCAGCATCTCTCTGCTGGGGAACATCAGCAGGATCTGTTCCAGCAACAGCGGCCCATGTTTGTGTCCCCAAACTCCCAGCCCCCCTGCAACAGCCTGACAGAACTCATTCAGCTTTGTGGAGGAACTGTATGCCGGAGTGTCCGACAGGCTGGAATCTTTATTGGACAGTATAATGGCAAAAAAACAGAGGGGAGCTGCAGTCTTTCTGAACAGTGGATTTTAGGTAAGATGGCAAATTGATGATGATAATGAGCAAGAAGTGTTGTAGTATATTCATAACGTACCATAAACAAAATCTGTGTGTGCAACAGCACATTGTGAAGAGCTATTATAAAATGATAGGCTTTGTTCAGAATTTATTATTAGCACACTGCTGTCGTACTGCATTGTATATACTAATATACCGCCTATGTTTTTGTTTTTTTAATAGTATGTAACACAATATTAACTACATATGGAAGCCAGGGGGCAAAAAATGCTCCTGCACAATTAAACTAAAACTATTATGTCTGTCACAATGAATATCTGAACATGATTCAAGTCAAGTCACCTTTATTTATATATAGCGCTTTTAACAATACAGATTGTATCAAAAAGCTATACAGTGTCAAATAGGAAAATAGTGTGTCAGTGCAAAAGGACAATAGTAAATACTCAATTTTCAGTTAAAGGCAGTTCATCCTTGAATTCTGTGATGTCATCGTCCAGCTCAGTTCAGTTTAAATAGTATCTGTGCAATCAAGTCAACGATAACTGCTGACGGTTACCGTGCTGCGTTGTCACGGGAACATGCCAGCTGAAGAGAATGAGGAAATTACCTCGCTCCCTTTGCCAAGTGAATTCCAAAAGACTGCATAATGGCACGCACTTGCCCTGCTCACTTCACAGTAACCACTCCAAGGGCATAGGGATGATCACTTCCATTTGGAGTTTGCCCCTTGAAACCGTTCGGTACCGATACTCATTCCGGCCACTCCTACTCCATACTGCACTTGTGATCGATATGATACCTCTTTATTCACTGCTACAAACTGATGGCGGTTAGATAAGTACGATTTGAACCTTGCTAATGCACTTCCACTAATGCCAACAAAGTTCTGTAGTCTATTCAAAAGAATGTTGTGGTCGAAAGTGTCGAACACAGCACTAAGATCCAGTAGACACTAATAGAGAGATACAACCATGATCAGATTATAAGAGCATGTCATTTGTAACTCTGAGAGCAGTCTCAGTACAATGATACAGTCTAAATCCTGACTGGAAATCCTCACAGATACCGTTTTTCTCTAAAAAACAAAAGGAATATAATTGTGAGGATATTACCTTTTATAGTATTTTTTTGAGAATAGTGAGTTTTGTGGTATGTCTGTAATTAACTAGATCTTTGGGGTCAAGTTGTGTTTTTTTTAATGAAAGGCTTAATAACGGCCAGTTTGAAGGTTTTGAGGACATATGCTAGTGACAATGATGAATTAATAATAGTCAGAAGAGGATCTGTGACTTCTGGTATCACCTCTTTTAGGAGCTTAGATGGAATAGGGTCTTACATACATGTTGTTGGATTAGATTTAACAAGTTTATAAAATTATTCTTCTCCTTTAGTAGAGAATGAGTGGAATTGTTCCTCGGGATCTATATCTGTGATACTGTAGCCGACGGCTGCATGGTTACAATTTTATCTCTAATAATATCGATCTTGGAATTAAAGTAGTTCATAAAGTCATTACTGCTGTGCTGTTGGTAAATGTCAACACCTGTTTATGCTTTATTTTTCACTAATTTAGCCATGTTTTTTTAATAAATACCTGGGGTTATGTTTGTTTTCTTCTAAGAGAGATGACAAGTAATCAGATCTAGCAGTTTTTTAATGTTTTTCTGTAGGATAGGGTACTTTCCCGCCATGCAACACGAAATACCTCTAGATGGCTAAAATGTCTTGTGTTGCACAGCATTTCCACTTCAGGAAGCACATCTGAGGCCATAAATGGCAATGGCTGGGGAGAGGGCTGTTGCTAAAGTCTTGGACTTTCATGTGGTATTCTGCCATGTGCTAAAGCGTATTAGGATTCTTAGTAACCTGTTTAGATCGGTGCCCGTTAGAAGCACATTGTTCAAAGACTCTCCAAGGAACTGGGCACTGGAGTCAAACACTACACAAATTTGATCAAGCTTGGATGATACACATCGAAGGAGGGTAAGCACCAGCATTCTTTCCCTGAGCTCACAGGAGAAGCTGGCTTGCCCTGACAGTTATCAAAGTTCCTCAGCATAAACTCTGCGAATGACTTCTCATCAAGTCAAGTCACCTTTCTTTATATAGCACTTTTAAAAATACAGATCGTTAAAGCAAACTGAACAACATTAATTAGGAAAATAATGTGTCAGTAATGCAAAATGACGATAGAAAACACAAATTTTTCAGTTAAAGGCAGTTCATCATTGAATTCAGTGGTCATCATCCAGCTCAGTTCAGTTTAAACGAATTCTGAATACACGAATTCTGAGTATGGGTCACCATACTTGGTTGTAAGTCACTTCACTTTCACTGTCACTTAAATAGTATCTTTGCAATCAAGTCAGCGATATCGCTGGAAATGAAGTGTCCCCAACTAAGCAAGCCAGAGGTCGACAGCGGCAAGGAACCAAAACTCCATCGGTGACAGAATGGAGAAAAAAACATTTGGAGGAAACCAGGCTCAGTCAGGGGGCCAATTCTCCTCTGGCCAGACGAACAATGTTAGGTAGGTTATTCCAGAGTTTAGGTGCTAAATAGGAAAAGGATCTGCTGCCCGCAGTTGATTTTGATATTCTAGGTATTATCAAATTGCCAGTTTTGAGAATGCAGCGGATGTGGAGGACTATAATGTAACAAGAGCTTGTTCTAATACTGAGGTGCTAAACCATTCAGGGCTTTATAAGTAATAAGCAAGATTTTAAAATCTATACGATGTTTAATAGGTAGCCAGTGCAGTATTGACAGAACCAGGCTAATATGATCATACTTCATGGTTCTAGTAAGAACTCTAGCTGCTGCATTTTGGCCCAGCTGGAGTTTGTTTATTAAGCATGCAGAACAACCACCAAATAAAGCATTACAATAATCTAACCTTGAGGTCATAAACTCATGGATTAACATTTCTGCATTTGACATTGAGAGCATAGGTCATAATTTAGATATATTTTTTGAGATGGAAAAAATGCATTTTTACAAATGCTAGAAACGTGGCTTTCTAAGAAAAGACTGCTATCAAATAGCACACCTAGGTTCCTAATTGATGACGAAGAATTGACAGAGCAGCCATCAAGTCTTAGTGTTCTAGGTTATTACATGCAGAGGTTTTAGGTCCTATTAATAACACCTCTGTTTTTTCAGAATTTAGCAATAAGAAATACTCGTCGTCCAGTTTTTTATATCGACTATGCATTCTGCTAGTTTTTCAAATTGGTATGATTCGCCGGGCTGCGAAGAAATAAAAAGCTGAGTAACATCAGCATAACAGTGAAAGCATAACATGTAAAGTGTGAAGAGTAACAGCCCTATTACTGAGCGTTGAGGTACTCCATACTGCACTTGTGATCGATATGATACCTCTTCATTCACTGCTACGAACTGATGGCAGTCGTATAAGTACGATTTGAACCATTCTAATGAACTTCGATTAATTACCAGTAAAGTTTTCTAGTCTATGCAAAAGAATGTTGTGGTCAATAGTGTCGAATGCAGCGCTAAGATCCAGTAGCACTAATAGAGAGATACAACCACAATCAGTACTCATTTTGCTGGACCTGTCTGCTGTTTTGACACCGTTAAACACCAGATTCTCCTGTCCACCCTCAGAAAGATGGGCATCTCTGGAACCGCACTCCAGTGGCTTAACTCCTACCTTTCTGATAGATCCTTCATGGTGTCTTGGAGGGGTGAAGTTTCTAAGTCACAACAACTTGCTACTGGGGTTCCTCTTCTCCATCTACATGACGTCATTAGGATCTGTCATTCAGAAGCATGGCTTTTCCTATCACTGCTACGCTGATGACACTCAACTCTACTTCTCATTCCAATCAGATGACCCGACAGTAGTTGCTCGCATTTCAGCCTGTCTGAGTGACATTTCTAGCTGGATGAATGACCATCACCTACAGCTCAACCTTACTAAGACTGAACTGCTGGTGGTTCCAGCTATCCCATCATTTCATCACAACTTCTCTATACAGCTGGGTTCGTCAACCATAACTCCTTCCAGGACAGCCAGAAAACCTAGGAGTTGTGATGGATCATCAGTTAAGCTTCACAGACCATATTATTACAATGACCCAGTCCTACAGATTTGCCTTATACAACTGTTAGGGAGATTAGACCCTTCCTGTCAGAGAAAGCACCCAACTTCTTGTCCAAGCTCTTGTTCTCTCCAGACTGGACTATTGTAATGCTCTCCTGGCGCGGGCCTTCCTGCATGTACTATCAAGCCTCTGCAACTGATCCAGAATGCAGCAGCGAGGGTTGTCTTCAATGAGCCAAAAACAGCTCATGTTACTCCTCTCCTCATCAGGTTACACTGGCTACCAGTAGCCGCTCGCAACAAATTCAAGGTACTGATGCTTGCCTACCAAAGACGGACCACTGGCACGGCGCCAACATACCTAAGCTCATTAGTTTCAATCTTATGCACCCTCCAGAAGTTTGCGCTCTGCAAGTGAACAACATCTTGTGGTGCCATCCCAAAGAGGTTCAAAATCACTCTCACAGACTTTTTCCTGGACTGCGCCCAGCTGGTGGAATGACCTCCCGATCTCAATTCGAACAGCTGAGTCTTTACTCATTTTCAAAAAACATCTAAAGACTCATCTTTTTCGCCTGCACTTAACCAACTAATACTAGTACTTACCTTTTCTTTTTCTTGTCTATCATATTCTTATAAAAAAAAAAAAAAATAAAAAAAAACCCTGGCTACGTGTTCTGTACTAACTAACTGACACTTGTCATAGCACTTGTATACCGTTGTTGTTCTCTTGTTGATCTGATTGTTTCTACTGTTCTCATTTGTAAGTCGCTTTGGATAAAAGCGTCTGCTATATGATTAAATGTAAATGTAAAAATGATGAGTGTCATTTGTAACTCTAATTAGAGCAGTCTCAGTACTATGATACGGTGTAAATCCTGACTGAAAATCCTCAAAGATACCATTTTTCTCTTAGAAGGAATATAATTGGGAGGATAATACCTTTTCTAGGTATCGTGACAGAAAAGGGAGATTCGAGATCGGTCTGTTTAATTAACTAGTTCTTTGGGGTAAAGTTTGAGTTTTTTTTGATGAGAGGCTTAATAACAGCCAGTTTTTGGGGACATATCCTAATGACAATGATCAATTAATAATAGTCAGAAGCAGATCTATGACTTTTATTTATTTATTTTTATTTAACCTTTATTTTTCCAGGAAGGTCCCATTGAGATTAAAAGAAATCTCTTCTTCCAGGGAGTCCTGGCCAAGATGGCCGTATTAAAATTTCACATAATTACAAAAACAACACAAAAAAAACTAATTCTAAACAGACAAGGTAAATACAATAACATTAAATCAATCATATGTCAACAAATTAATTAAAACAGTCACACACTTCATTCATTTTACATCGCAATATATTTTTAAACACATTCAAAGAAGAAATTATTTCTAGTTGAGCATTAATTTGAAATTCATTCCACAGCCAAGGAGCAGAAGTAGGAGAAGGCTGATTTTCCATGTTCTGAGTGTATCCTAGGTACTTCTAATTTAATGCCAATCGATGATCTAGTGCTATAGTTCTTTTTATACAGGCATAAAAGCCTAGTAATGTAATTTGGCAGCATACCCAACAATGCCTTTACTGTAAATACTATCTATATTGTGATTTCCTTCTTTGATGTAAGGAGGTCCAGCCTACACACGGTTATATAACAAACAATGATGTGTACGTGAACAAGCATTGTTTATAAAACGCAAAGCAGCATGATAAATGCAATCTAATCTTTTTAATAAATAAATAGAAGCATGCATATAAATAATATCACCATAATCTAAAATGGGTAAAAAAGTACTGTGAATAATTTTCTATCTAGCTCCAAAGGAAAAACTTTTTTTTTGCCGAAAGAGAAAGCCCAATCTTGGTTTTAATCTTTTTACTAAGTAATCAATATGAACATCAAATGCCAACTTCTCGTCTATCCATATTCCCAGATATTTGTAGGTTATTACTCTCTCTTTATGCACGTCATCAACAGTAAGAATAGACAGAGCAGTGATCATGGAACGACTACATGAAAAAACAATGTACTAGTTTTATTCACATTTAAAATTAATTTTGAGTAAATTATGCTGAAAAGTATTAAAAGAATCCTGTAAAATTTCAATAGCTTGTGAAAGAGAGGCTGCTGCTGAATAAATTATTGTATCGTCAGCATAAAATGTAACTTTGCGGATTTTATTCCCTGCCCTAATTCATTTATAAAAAATAGAAAAAAGAAGTGGTGCCAGTAAAGAACCTTCCGGGACACCCTTCTCAACTGTTAGCACGGGTGAAACATAATTATCTATAGCAACAGATTGCGTTCGATCAAATAAATAATTTTGAAACCAACTCAAGGCTAATTTAGAAATAGGGTGATAATTATTCAAATCAGAGGGATCTCCTCCTTTTAATAATGGCATAAACCATAGCTGATTTCCAAGATGTTGGAATTACATTAGTGGATAGACTCAATTAAAAATTGATGCAATAGGTTCAGCAATAATATCTGCAGACACTTTTAAAAAAACTGGTTAAATTTTATCAAGTCCACCTGATTTCTTACAGTCTAAATTTGAAAGTAACTTATAAACTTCGGTGGGCAATATAGGGGTAAAAGAAAATAAATCTGATTCATTATAATTTGTTGTCTCATCAATTTCCTGTTCATCAGTGATCAACGAATTATTGTGTACCTGTTATCAAACTAGCTGAAACAAAATGATTATTTAGAAATATTAACAATATCAGCCTTGTCTGTAATTAATCTCCGGGTCCACTTTTAAAACTTTTGGAAAGTCAGTAGATTTATTTGACCCTACAAGAGATTTTGTTAATTTCCAAAATTTAGAAGGATCGTTCATGTTATTATTAATTAGATTAAGATAATATTGACTTTTAGAACTTTTTATCAATTTTGTGCACTTATTTCGTAGAAATCTATAATTGGACCAGTCCTCATCACTATTTGTTTTTTTTTTTTTTGCTTTGGACCAGGCTAAATTTCTTTGTTTAATAAGATTAGAAACAGATTCACTGAACCAAGGATTATTTTTTCCACTCACCCATATCTCTACGTAAAGGAGCATGTTTATCACAAATTTTAAGAAAGGTAGATTTAAAATAATCCCAAGCATCAACCACATCAGGTATAGACGAAACTAACTGTAAGTCACTATTATACACATCATGCAAAAAAGCTTGTTCATTAAGATGTTTGAACTGTCGTTTAATATAAATCTGGGTGAACTCTTAGGCAACTTAAAATTTCTCACACAAGATATTGCACAATGAGCGCTAAGGTCATTACCAAAAAACTCCTATCGCAGAAAAAACATGAGGTATATGAGTTAAAATAATATCAATCAAAGATGATTTGCTCATACTCTTTCCATTTAGATGAGTTGGTGAACTTATCAATTGTTCCAAACACAAGGAGTTACATATGTCCTTAAATGAGTCCGATGACTGAGACAACCAGTCCCAGTTTAAATCTCCCATTAAAACTAAATCAAAGTTAGACCAACTGTGCAACATATCTGTAAGCAATAAAATTGCCTCACTTGAAGCTGAAGGTGGGTGGTAACAACCGACAACCATCATGTCAGACCCATTTAGTAAAGAAACTTTAATAGCTAAAAGTTCAAAACATTTTAAAAATACTAACTGACGTCGGTACAAATACAATTCATATTTACTTAGTATAAATTGCAAACCCTCCTCCTTTTTTTGCTACGATCAGCTCTAAAAATATTATAACCATTAATATGCACCATATCATCTGTAATTGATTTTTTCATCCAAGGCTCTGTGAGAATTATGATATCAGCATCGGTCAAATCTGCCCAGATTCGAACTGCGTCCAACTTATTTACCAAACTTCTCACATTAAGATGGAAAAATCGTATACCATTACTTGATTTCAGTTCCTCTGGTGTTTGAAGTTGAGGCAACTCTGGACCTGGGTTGGGATGAATGTTATCTGAAAGCAGTAGCAAAAGCACAAACCACTTTCTCTTCGCCGCCACCCCGCAGCTCGGACTGTTGCCGCCGCAAATAGATGTAGCATAATGGGTCAGTTTCCATTTCCTCTGACCAAAAGGCAAAACAATCTTTGGGGTGGATCACCAATCCAAACGGGCCATAAAGAGGAAAATTCAAAGCCTCTCAGCGACACAGCCAAATCTCCGGTTCGTTCTCCAGCGGTCTCAGCACTTGATACCCACAAACACAGCCCAGGTGTGTGACCCTCGTGACCAACAGACGACATTTCATCCACACCAACCATGAACGGCTCCCCGATCCGCTCCATAGTGGCTTCATTACGCGAAAACCCATAGACATGGCGCAGGTGCAGAAGCAGGTGCAAGAGGGTCCTCCCGTTCAACAGCGAAAGGCCCGCCACCAACCAATTTCATTCTCCATATCATGGAGCAAAGTAGGCATAAAAGTACACATTTTTCAAACATGGGATGTTTCCAGTCTCCAATTAGTTTATAGAAATAAAATTAAGTGGCATAAACACAACACTTATAATTTTAGTAATCTTCAAAAACGACTTCAAAAACGATTTAAAAGACTAACAAACTAACACAAACTAACACAAAACCCACACGTGCGGCCATCTTGGTAAGTACCTCTTTTAGGAGCTTAGATGGATAGGGTCTAACATACATGTTGGTTTAGATGATTTAACAAGTTTATACAATTCTTCCTCTCCTATTGTAGAGAATGAGTGGAATTGTTCCTCATTTTGTTTATTTAATGATTTTTTATGATTTTTTATATCTTATTGTTGCATGGTTACAATTTTATTAGGGCTGTCAAATGATTAATCACGATTAATCACATCCAAAATAAAAGTTTTGTTTACATAATATATGTATGTGTACAGGGTATATTTATTATGTATATATAAATACACACACATAAATTATATATTTAGAAAATATTTACATGTATATACATTTATATATTTATATTCTTATATTTTTATATTATATATAAATATATTTATATATAAACATAACATATTCTTCTTAAATATATACATGCATGTGTGTGTATTTATATATACATAATAAATATACACAGATATGCACACATATATTATGTAAACAAAACTTTTATTTTGGATGTGATTAATCATGATTAATCATTTGACAGCCCTATATTTTATCTCTAATAGTATCGATTTTAGAAGTAAAGTAGTTCATAAAGTCATTACTGCTGTGCTGTTGGGAAATGTCAACACTTGTTGATGCTTTATTTTTCGTTAATTTAGCCACTGTATTGAATAAATACCTGGGGTTATGTTTGCCCCTTATTATGCCGCTTTTTACAATATGTAATATAAGTCTATGGTATCCCCAGAATGTGTCTGTGATGTCTCAGCTCAAAATACTCCACAGATCATGTATTATATCATTTTGAAAATGCCTATTTTGAGTGGAAGCAGATACACACTGTTTTTCGGCCCTGTGTCTTTAAATGCAAATGAGCTGCTGCTCTCCGTCCCCTTTTCCAGAATAGAGCTGTGCTATTACAGCTTGGAACTGCTAAAAACATCTGTTTTGGTTCTGATTATCATGTTTATGGCACTGAAATCATGCGTTTTAAACCATATCAGTTTAAACTTTTGATATACGGTTTTCTGAGAGCAACACATCCGAAGCACACAGAAAACGGCTGTCACAGCATGAGAGTAACTAAACCAAAGTTCTCTTTCACACAGAAGTTTAATGTTAAAAACACACGAGTTACAAAAACAGTCGGTTTATGTCTGTGAAGGTAAACTGCTGGGGAAATAAATTGTTTTGTTATTTTAGATCTGTGTGGCCGGCAGCAGCAATATACAGTAAATAAATCAATAAATCCACTGCTCTGTTGTATCCTCCTGCTCTGTTTTCCCACTAAATAGTGTTCTGTTCTCGTCTGTGCAGCCAAAGGCAGAACAGTTAGTATGTTTCGCTCAAACTTTCACCATGGCATTAGAGCTGGTACACCGTGGGTATAAACTTACAGATTAAGGGGTGGTAATATTATAATGAGATCCCTTTGCCACGTCACCAAGAGAGCGAATTCGTGCGCGCTCCTTTTCTCAGACGCTTGCAGAAAAAGGCTTACCAAAACAAAGTTGCTGGGTTAAATGTTTTTCACGTTTCCTTGGTTGGTAGATACACCGGGGACCTTAATAGCACTTAAAACCTGGAAAAGTCAGATTTTCATGATATGTCACCTTTAAAGATGTAAAGATTATTTGAAGGGATATTTTATTTATTTATTTATTTATTTATTTATTTAGGTGATTAGGGCATTGTCTGTTGATATTAAGCTTACTGTTGAGCAAATCAGTAGAGCTGGTTATTTGCGCAAACTCCATTTCAACACAGTCTCACTCCCAACTCGCTATATATTGACGCTTGTTCAGGACCCCTTGGCCTCATTTTTTGACACTCAAGGTACCCCTTTAGCGTAATTTTTCGAAGCACAGTGTCCTCCATTGTTTTCGGTTGTTTGTCTTAATTTAATGGTTTATATGCGTTTGTATTAAATATAAATAATTCTATATAAATTTATACTTTTATATAAATTTAACCCCACCCCTACCCTAAACCTACCCACTTCTGAACAATATAAAACACGTAAAGGGCAAATAAAAGTACAGTCACAGGTATTTATTGCGAAAAAAAAAAAAACCAACCATAAACAAGCATTATAAAAGCATTACAAACATGTTGTTGCATTCCAAGTCTTCTGAAGCCATACGATATCGTTATGCAAAGAAGAAAGTAAAACATAAGGTTTTAATCGCTTAAAATGATCCCGCTTCATTAACACGCTCACATCACATGTCATTTAAAAAGATACTCCCATAACATGATGCAATCAGTTACGAGACAAACAAGAGCCAATGGCTGAAATAAGGCTTCTTCTGGCGGCATTTTTTGAATTTGCGCACAGAGACATCACACAGGAAGAGCTTTACGGTGGACGGAGATGGCGATTCGCGTCTATTCCTCACACAAATCAATCCTTTTGCCTCGAAAAACTTGGAATATTATTATTTTTTTTTTTTTTAAATAAATTATGACTGTAGTTGTATCTACCTGTTATATTTTGTGTTTTATTGACAAATGGTAGGTTTAGGGGCAGGAGTTGGGTTACCTGCTCTTAAATGTGTAAATAGTGTAATATAAATAAAACTGTTGTGACTGTTTACACTGAAAAATCACACCCCAACATATATGTAATAATGGCAGTATTATTGCCCAACATATAATTTAATCATGACGATAAGCCTTTTGCTTCGGCATATTGGTGCTAAGGGTTTCTTATTTAAAGCAATGGAGGACGCTGCATGTGGAAAAAATGACGTAAAAGGGGGAGGGGGTACCCTGTATGTCAAAAAGCAACGCAAAAGTGTCCTGACCAAGCGTCAATATGTGACAAGGTGGGAGTGAGACTGTGTTGTCCATTTTTGTGTGACATGAGACATTCAGCCAATGGTTTGAGTCTGAGACTAGTGCAATGCAAAACATAGGTCATAGCACATGTAGGCTTTCCTACATACAAAGCCAGTGAGAAGTGTTAATGGAGGAAATGGTACCTGGAACTGAAAGCTGCATGGGACATCCACTTCTCTTAAAGGTTATAAAGACGTTTGTTGATAATTGGTGTTATGCCCCATGCTGTGTCCAGGAAAGAAAGCCTGGGTAAGTAGCTTCCAAGCTTTGCTGACTCCACCTCCTTAAACAGATCCTCGAGTTCTCTTAACTTTTGGGGTTCTTTATTGCTGATTCTTTCTTTATGAATGGGAGACGTTTCAGACGCGCGTTCCTCTTCACTTCTGCGCCAGGTGTGAGTTAAGCGAGTGCGGATATGGTCCTGTGCTCGCAGCGTGTTCTCTTCAATGGAGTGGGCGAACTATGACGTCACTTTGTAGACGGATTGGCTGTTAGCATGACACTGGTTCCCTCAACAAAATGCCTATAGGATTTACTCTGTATATGAATTTTAATCCATGCTACATTAACCTTTTTCATATAAACTGGAATAAATACAAAACTAGAGCCAAACTAAAACTGAAATGAGACATTAAAGTCAGCATGAAACGGAAGTAGCGATTGTCTTTTTTTTTCTCTACTGTGACGTCTATCCGAGTGAAATGGCATTTGAAATGAGAGGACGGGACTTGATTTCGTCCTTTGGGAATTGGTTGGATCGTTGGAAGTTGGGGGCGTTGCTAACAAAAATGGAGGCAGATGTGAATGCCAGTTTGCAGTTAGTTATGAGGGGATTTCTCTCCACTGGATTCACTGGCGACACCCTAGCATGAAGAAATGTTTTATTGAGGAAGATGACGACGAGGACAATCAATGGCACAAAACATGCCTAACAGCGCCGCGAGAAAGAGAGAGACTGTCTGAATGACTGAGTGCGTCCTCCATCAAGTTAAGTTATATTCATAAAAAATAAAGTTTGCAATGTCCTAAGAGTAATTTTGTGGTAATATCCTTTCAACTTTCAAGGGTAGTGTAATTCCCTATGGCTTGCGGCAGCACTGGTAAATGCATTGATTTCTATAAAGTGAAGCATCAGAAAATTTTATTTTATCCTTGATTCTAGGAAATCGTCATATGCTTTTTAACAGCTTCGTGTGGCAGTAAACATTTAAATTTAACGTGGCTAAGTACTGTGCATCGTACTGTTAAAGTTTCACTTTCACCGTGACTATGCCAGTAAATGTGGTGTTTACATGGAATAATCGTAATATGAGTTTACCTTACGAACCCAGAGTCTCCGCATCAGTAGGAAAGCGATCAAACAAGCATCTTCCATCTGAAGACTTGTATTGCATTTCAGGGCAAAACAAAATAACATCATCGACTAACAATAGAAAATGCTGGAAACAATTAATTGGTTATTCTATAATTAATTGTATTACAAATTATACTATGACTGGAAAATACTGTAAATTGATAATGTTATATGTCTCCGACAGCGCCTGTAGTCCCATTTAGCAGCTTGTTAGCAACCGTCTTTTTTAAGAAACATAACAGTTTAAAAAAAATCACGAGTGGGGTGTAACTGGTGTGTTTTATGTCGTAGAATAAAACATGAAAGTATCTTGAGCCTGTGTGAACCAAGGACCTTATTTTAGGGATTTAACCAAAATCCCATTCAAAAAACCCATTGACTCTGTGACAATGGAACCGGAAGTGCTAAAATGCTAATTCGCTTCCGGGTTTTTGCCTACAAAGTGACATCATAGTTCCACCAATCTATTGTGGTCACTTTCATATAAAAGCGCGAGATAAACTACGTGCATGCAATGTCAGTTAAGTCATGGAGTTACCAAAAAGGCAATTAACGCTACCTATTTATGAGGTACTGACACAGAGTGTAAATGTCCTGTGTAGACACTAGACAGACGCCATGGTGTCGTGTCCAGTGTACACTGTTTACTGTTCCGCCACCAAGCAAATGGCGCATTAACTCCTCATCTGCACACACTCTCTTTGAAATAGGAATCATTGCCACATTTCTTGTTAACATCTTTCATTTATCACTGTCTCATTTGTATTTGGCCACTTGGGAGAAAGCCTCACCAAACCTGACCAGCCAGGCATTTTACGCTTACGGGAAATTGTATGAACGTGGATGGGTGACATGAATGGAGATGCTCCAGATCGGCGATGGTAGTATTTGGTTTCCCAACAAGGTTCATCGCCCAAAAGAAAATTAATTTGCTGAATGCATAAACTGAATTTTCCTGCGCTCAAGCCTGCCAATCTAAAGGAAATGCTGTGTATGGCGTTTGAGGTAATTTGTGAATTACCATAGACTTAGTCTAATTAAAATAATTTGCAACTATTACTGTTATTACACGTGTATAAAAAACTTTGTATTATGCTTGTTATAGAGTGCGTGACGTCACGTGCACTACCGCCGGTGGCAGTAGACAATGCCACCTCGGTGACGTGGTTGTCACAGCGACCGTCACAGCCCTAGGCACCATGCCATTCTTCAAACAGCCACTGAATCAGCGACATAAACAGCTCTCAGTCTTTTGACTTGTTCTGAGGACTGTGGACCTAGCCACCTTTCCAGAAGATCGAGTTCCTAAGGCCAAGTAATTTTCTAGACAATTGTCAAATGTGCTATCGCACCAGACATCTAGCTATTTCACTCATACCTGTGTGGTCTGTGGAGGGTGCTGTTGTGTTGAACCCCAGAGGTAGGATGTCTAAGGTTGGTTTGCATTCTTGTTTAATTGTTTAGATTTATCCTAAGGCAAAAAGCTTTTCTTAAAGGGATAGTTCACCATGAAAATTCTGTCATTAATTACTCACCCTCATGTTGTTCCAAACCCATAAGACCTCCATTCATCTTCGGAACACAAATTGAGATATTTTTGATGAAATCTGAGTGCTCTCTGACCCTCCCATAGACAGCAATGATCCTTACATGATCAAAGTTCAGAAAAAGCAAGGAGATTGGTAAAATAATCCATGTGACATCAGGGGTTCAACCCTAATTTTATGAAGTTACGAGAATACTTTTTTTGCGCAAAAGAAAAAAAAAATAATGACTTTATTATTATTAGTGGATTCTGTACAAAAAGGCGTCAGGGTGATGCGGAGGAGACCAATTGCTGAATAAAGATGTTTTTTTTTTTTTTTTTTTTTTCTGCCACACTATACGAGGCAGACGGCTTTGGTGTGTTGTGCAAATTTCAGGAGCTTGACAGAGGGGTCCTTTGCTGTGCAGTCACTCAAGCACAAAGAGAAGTGAAGAGAGAACACAACCCAGTGATTTGGGTTTTTTTGGGGACCGGTATGATAGTAGAGCATTTGAAGCAGCAGAGAACTTCGCACTGCCTCTAGTGATCTGTTGAATATCTGCATGAAGTTGGTCAGTGCAGGGTTTTAAACTGGCAGATGAAACACTGTCTGGGCCTGAAGCTTTCCTATTCCTTTGTTTCTTGTCTGAGGAAGAGTTTATAGGCTCGAAACATCACCTGTGTTGAGAACATAAATATTTTCTACTTTTGAAACTATGGTGTGCCATAGTTTCAAAAAATAGTTTGAAATAGTTTTTGTGGTTGAGCACCCACATTCAGCTTTTGGCCTGTCGGATGTGCACACTTTGATTGCAATCTTTTTCTTGAAGACCCAGCACACATCCTTCACAGACCACAAATGCAAGTTGAATAGCAGGAGAGGTGGGATGAAGGTAGAAGGAGGTTTTGGTGCATGTGTGAAGGTGGCTGCTGCTTCAAAAACACTCCAGTCAGTGCATTCAAAGCATTGGACAATACCTTTGTTTGTTTTAAACGTGCTCATTATTTATGTCATATGCTCCTTAAATGTGGAGATCTTTAAAGGGATACTCCACCCCAAAATTAAAATTTTGTCATTAATTACTTTACCCCCATGTCATTCCAAACCCGTAAAAGCTCAGTTCGTCTTCAGCACACAATTTAAGATATTTTGGATGAAAACCTGCTCACATCACTGTGGGGAGCTACTGACTCATCAATGGGACTGTGGGACCTGTCTTCCCTCTCAGATGCTGCTGTAGGCATAACATAGTCTTCCAAGGTGCTGAATGAGATGAGTCTGCAGCTTACAGCTTCCTTTAAAAAAGGAAAAATATAATTCTTACCAGAATGCTGCAGAGGAACAGCAGCTCAACAGCATCCCATGAAAAGGCATATTAAATGGCGAGCTGTAGATGGCTTCATGAAGAGAATGTAGCTATCTGATGACATTCAGCACATCCTTATATTTGACACATATTTAGGACTTGTTTACTCTCAGCAGATGGTTAAAACTCATGGCTGCTATTACATCTGTTTTTTATCCCACTGGAAATAGAAAGTCAAGTTGACATCATTGCATTCTGTGCTTCAGTCTGTATACTGCACATTTCTGCAATTACAGGTATGTCATGCATAAAAAAACCCGCAACAAATATTAAAAACTTTAACTGAATTCTGCCGCAAGAGCAGTACAGTAATACAGAACATGATGGTAGTACCACCATGAATCATGTAAGTGCTCTGTTTTATATTAGGGATGTGAAGATCCTTTACATAGGTTGCTACCGATTCAATACAGACCTTTTTTGATGGGTCAGGGATTAGTCCGATTGAAACGATCCAAATCGTATACTAGGGGTTTCTCATGGTGGTTAATTTTTAGATCAAATAATAAAGAAATAAAAATAATATATAAAAAAATATTAAAGCACCACAGAACGTTTAGTGCATTACATTACAAGTCATCTGAAGTTGTCAAATCATGTTATTTGAGGAACTGATGGTATATTAAATGAATGACCTCTTCACTACTTGACTATTTATGTTTAGAGGAGTACTGGTCTGATACTCAAGATTGCATAATTAAACATGAAAAGTGTTGAGCCATCCCTATTTTATATAACAATGATGTTTTTATTCTTTTTCAGACTGTGTCACACACCTCACACTGCTCCCATATGAAAATTATGTCTTGGAATGAAGAACCCTGGAATGTGATACTCCTGTAGTTATACAGTTTGGCTTTGACTTTTTTTTTTTTATTTAATTTTTTTTAAAATCTGTGTAGATACTGTTATTAAATATCTCTACTGTATTTTGTGTGTTTGGCAACTTAGTGCAGTGATTTGTCATTTTCATATTATTTAGTCAGTTGTCTTATGTTACTCTTTTTTTTTTTTTTCTTCATTTAATAAAACTGTGACCAAAAAGTGAATGCATCCTTCAAGTAGATGTAAAGGTGGTAGAGAATAAAAAGTAAATGTTCGCATTTAGGCTAGGTCATCCATTTTAGACATTAGGTTTAACAAAGAGATACAGTAAGAATTCATTTTTGAAAATAAAATTTGTTGGACATTTTCCTTACGTTTTTGTCAAACTCTCAAGCAGATCATTCTTTTCAGCTAGATCTTTTATTCGACTGAATTCATTTCTGACAGGAGGTTGACATTTTATAGCAATATAAAATATCACAGTAAAAGCTATTGAAAACATGATAATCTGCAGAATTTCTTTAAACTGAAAGTTATGGTGTCCGATTTCTGAATTAATTGTTTTGAATGTGTCCCTTTAATTATTTGTTTGAACCAATTTGTAAACCATTGATAAATTAGTCCAACTATAAGAAAGAACACTGACATTATTAAACAAAAATAAATGCTATCATATTACTATATAATTCATAATGTATTTGAAAACTATCTGATAGTGAAAACTGAGCCTGAAAGAATTGAGCTGCTAAAACAGGAAGCCATTGAGTGCACCCAAAAATAATTAGTAAAATCGTCTGTTTTTATGCATGTTTAGTCAACCATAAACAATTATTGCACATGCACCTGTGGAACAGTCCTTAAGACTTGCAGGTAGGCAATTAAGGTCACCGTAACAATGACTCCATACAGTAAAGGAACCTTACTACTGACCATAAACAACACAAACAGACCGGAGAGGAACGCTGCCACCGCAGGCATGCTGCTGTACTTGTCACCCCAAAGTGCATCTGCACCTCAGCGTTTGGTCTCTGCAGTCATTTACGTGTCCACTCTTAAGACTAATTAAGAGCAATGCATCTCTCAAGAGAGACTTTAAATGATAAAAGAGTTTTGACTAATGCAATATGACCTTGGTCATTGTGCCTACAAAAAGGAGGATCTCCTTATCATGAAAGATATTAGCCCTTTGAGCTTCAGATTTTCATTTCTACTTATGCTCACTAAATGTAAACAAATATTATGTGTGATAGTACTTGTATTATTTGTTACTGCACTTAACATGGATTAAAATTCAAATAATACATTTTTAAAATGTTAGTTTTTCTTGTAAGGTGGTAAACATGGCTTGGCCGAATGTGTGACCTTAGGCTGGCCACAATAAAAAGGCCACTCTAAAATGTGCTGTTTTACTGTGTTTTGGGGGGTCCGAAAACCAGTCAGTATCTGGTGTGACCACAATTTGCTTCACGCAGTGCAAAACATTTCCTTCGCATAGAGTTGATCAGGTTGTTGATTGTGGCCTGTGGAATGTTGGTCCACTCCTCTTCAATGGCTGTGCTAAGTTACTGGATATTGGCAGGAACTGGAACACGCTGTCGTATACGCCGATCCAGAGCAACCCAAACATGCTCAATGGGTGACATGTTTGGTGAGTATGCTGGCCATGCAAAAACTGGGATGTTTTCAACTTCCGGGAATTGTGTACAGATTCTTGCAACATGGGGCCGTGCATTATCATGCTGCAATATGAGGTGATGGTTGTGGATGAGTGGCACAACAATGGGCCTCAGGATCTCGTCACGGTATCTCTGTGCATTTAAAATGCCATCAATAAAATGCACCTGTGTTCGTTGTCCATAACATACGCCTGCCCATACCTTAACCCCACCACCACCATGGGCCACTCAATCCACAATGTTAACATCAGCAAACCACCCACACAATGCCATATACGCTGTCTGTCATCTGCCCTGTACAGTGAAAACCGGGATTCATCCATGAAGAGAACACCTCTCTAAAGTACCAGATGCCATCAAATGTGAGCATTTGCCCACTCAAGTCTGTTACGATGACGAACTGCAGTCAGGTTGAGACCCTGATGAGGACGATGAGCATGGAGATGAGCTTCCCTGAGATGGTTTCTGACAGTTTGTGCAGAAATTCTTTGGTTATGCAAACCGATTGTTGCAGCAACTGTCCGGGTGGCTGGTTTCAGATCTTGGAGGTGAAGATGCTGGATGTGGAGGTCCTGGGCTGGTGTGGTTACACATAGTGTGCGGTTGTGAGGCCGGTTGGATGTACACCTTTGGAGACGGCTTATGGTAGAGAAACGAACATTCAATTCACGGGCAACAGCTCTGGTGGACATTCCTGAAGTCAGCATGCCAATTGCACGCTCCCTCCAAATTTGTGACATCTGTGGCATTGTGCTGTATGATAAAACTGCACATTTTAGAGTGGCCTTTTATTGTGGCCAGCCTAAGGCACACCTGTGCAATAATCATGCTGTCTAATCAGCATCTTGATATCCCACACCTGTGAGGTGGATGGATTATCTTGGCAAAGGAGAAGTGCTCACTAACACAGATTTAGACAGATTTGTGAACAATATTTGAGAGAAACAGGCCTTTTGTGTACATAGAAAAAGTCTTAGATCTTTGAGTTCAGCAAATGAAAAATGGGGGCAAAAACAAAAGTGTTGCGTTTATAATTTTGTTCAGTGTATATATAAGAGTTTATATGTATATGTGTTTATATATATATATATATATATATATATATACACACACACACACACACACACGTTTCAAATGTTCATCTTATTCTGTTTTCTTTTTTCTTTTTTTGTTACCCGCTGTTGTATGTGTTATAGTCTCAAATTTAATGTCAAGGCATGTTCTGTCAGTTTTATATTTTACACATGAATTGAGTAAACATGAATTTTACTAAAGGCCTAGGGCTGGACCATATATTTTTGTGGTTTGAAAGACTGGATTAAGCACCAGTGTGCACAAGCAAATCCTGTTAATCAATTAAATTCATATATATCAAAACTCAGCATGGAAACAGGTATGAAAGATTAGTAAGTGAAAAACTCTGCTAATGAGAAGACTAGTTTTGGAATTTTGGAATTCTGAAGATTAGTGGGGAAATACATTTTATTTATTATTCAGAATCCACATTTGGATAGGAAAATTGTTTACTTGAAAAATAGAAATATTAAAGTTAATGCAGAGAACATGATTCAGTGTTGTAATCAAATTAATCAAAGCCTTAGAAATAATAAAAGTAGTAATAATCTGAGGTCTTATGAAGTACCGGCCCCTCTCTTTTTTTTATGTATTTTTTTCTTATTTATATATATATATATATATATATATATATATATAATAGATATATATATATATATACATACTGTCTGCATGTAGGCAAAACCTTTCGCCTAAAATGTTGTAACACCGGAACTCGTGCTTCAGCCAATCAGCGTGCACAATACAAGCACGTGGCTGATGACAATACTGAAACATGGAGGCTGTGTATGTCGTGTGTGACTTTTGAGAGCAAGAAATGTGGCTGGTTGTATTTGTAAGACATCGCGTTTGTTTATATGTTGTTATGGTATAAATGAGGAAGCTGTAAAATTGTTTTCCATGCTTAAATCAATTTAGGTTTTCTGTCACTGTAGTGTCCTTTGGAGGGTTTAGTAAGTGAATTACCTCTATTTATAGTAATTTTTTAAAGTCAGAGTCAGTCAGTCAGAGTATAGTTTGGGCAAGGTGTTACAGCACAGTTTACGTCTGTTTCGTCTTTAAGTTTCGTGCATTTTGCCTTGTTAGACGAGTTACAGTTAAGGAAGTGCGCTGCATTAACAGGGATGTCATGCTTTAAATCTCGAGGAAATTTCCGGAAGACGAGCAGCGTGAAATTTTGCATCAACTTTTTTCCCTCCTTGACCGAAATTATTCGCACAGTTATTGTGTGATTAATAATTTAAATCGACTGAATTGGGCGAAAAGATCAATGCATTTCGGGCAGGGTCACTGGGGACACTGAGTTAATTTGAGTTGCAGCTGTGTAGGGATCAGATTCGCTCGAGTCATTTGGGTTTTCTAGTCATAATGCTGCTGTCTCTGGTCGTGCACACGTACTCGTTGCGGTACTGGCTTCCAGCAGCGGTGATGCTGGGCACCGCTCCTGCTTATCTGCTGTCCTGGAGCGCCTGGCGGCTGCTGTCCACTATGCTACCGTCCAGACTCTATCACACTGTGGATGACTGTGTGTATTCAGTGTATCAGAGTATGGTCCTGTTCTTCTTCGAGAATTACACAGGAGTGGAGGTTAGTATGACTATTTTTTTTATTATTATTATTTATTTATTTTACTTTAGTGCATTTACCTTTTTTCATCTTTGTTCTTCACTAACCAAATGTAACCTCTAAATGTTTTATCCAACTAAAAACAACATTAAGTGAAATATGGTTTTTATATATATATATATATATATATATATATATATATATATATATATATATATATGGTTTGTCTAATAATGGCAATATAATCTAGACATGTACCGGGGGCCATATTTCACTTATGTTGTATATATAATTGGTTTGTCTAATAATGTTTCAAACGACCCTAAGATCAAAATGGATCACATGACTAGACAGAGCTGAAAATTCCCTTTACGACGACACCTGGATTGTGAAGATCAGTTGAGGATTGCGAAAGTTATGATATTTTTAATAATGGGGAATATAGTAAAATAGTATACATTAATTACAACTGAAGTCGTGTGACCGAAAATGCTTACTATTCACACATTTTTTCTTGTAACTTCCTCATTTTATCAGATATTTGCATGAAATTTGAATAGAAGGTAGAATTTTGTTAGTTCTTTCTTTCAAATGAAATCATGAAAATTTACTGTTTTAGCTGGAATGGGCATCAGACCCCATGGTACCTCACTGAAAACAAGTATAATTAATAAGAGTTCATTCATATTCATAAACATTTATTTTCAGAATACAGAGGCAAAACAACAATACACATCACTATTAATTGTTAATTCATATTCATACAAGTACACAACAAATATTCATTGTCATTCACAAACAGACAATCAGTTTTTTTTTTTTTTTTTTTTGCCATTTAAGTTATGTGCAATTTGGACAATGAGTGACCACCCAACCTTAAACCATTTACGCTAAAAATGCAAATATACATTCATATTTATAGTCATCCATTTAAACGTTTTTTTTTCATGCTAACAATGAATGATCGGTACGACAAAATATACATGCAATCTGTGTACTTGTGCTGACTTGTGCTGAGTTGATAACTGGTAATTGACAGGTTATTGTACAACCAAGTCATCCAAGATGATGTCTGCTGCCATCGCATAGATGGACACATCAGTGTCATGGGCATCAAATTCATACTGCTCCCCACTCATGGCCCAATAGCCAACAGTGTATTTCTTTTTTTTAGCATGGAAAGTTTCAGTTTTCCCATTGAAAATGACCCTGTTGCCACCCAAATCCCACGCATGACATACAAATGCCCCCACCCCTCTGCCACCCAACAACTCCTAGATCAAGCCAATTTTTTCTTCTGAGAGTTCTGGAAATGCTTCCTTGATCTTGTCTGCACCTAATTCTTCAATCTTTTTCTCTAACACTTTCCGTTCATGTTCGCTTCTCTTTTTTTCTTGTGTGGCTTGACGTTTGTGCAATTCCTCCTGTAGATCTCCTTGCTTCTTCCTCCTCTTTCTTCTTTGTATTACATCCAGCCTCACTGCCTTCCTGATGACCAGCTCTTGTTTTTCCTTGTCTAAACTGTCCAAGTAGTCCAAAGTGTTGTTTTTCCGTGCTCGCATTTTACAGGACAAGTAGCAGATGGTGGCATTTGGAGCTTTCTTCTTCAATGCACTAAACATCCCATCAGCTCTTCAGCATCCATGTTGTGTAATCTCGCTGAGGTTGTCTCTTGTTTTAGTTTCTCCGTCACTGTCCACGTATCAGCAAAGTGTTGTTGATACTGCCTTTCAAGGACTAAAATGACCGCTCTCAGACAGCTTTCCATCATTTGAGTGAACATGACTGCGTCTTTTGGTGGTTGTTGCAATTTCTCAAGGATTTTGTCTGAAGCATTCAGCTGATTTCCAAAGAGGTCTGTTGTGCGAGTGAGGAATTCAGCAGGTGAGTGTAGTTGATCTTTCAGTTTCTGCACGGTCTCTTTGATAATTTCAATACCTTTAATGTAATCAGTTTGGTCATCTGCACCAGTGTAGAATTTGGTCATCCAGGGTCCAGTCAGTAACTTCCCAAGCAAACCCAGAACTTGCATTTCAACCTGTCCAGCTGTAGAGTTGAAGTCTTCCAGTATGCTAGCACGCAGGCTTCCACAGGATGTTCCTACACTGAGATATGACTTTAGTGCAGCATGATGACTTGAGAATATCCCACATATATGGAAAAGAATGTGCAGTCGATTACCTCTGTAGCGTGGTATGAGGCCGAGAGGGAGATTTTTGTCATTCAGAAAGGTCTTTAAAGCCACGAGGGTCACCCTTGCCATCCATGTACCTCATCTTATTAATCTGAACCACAATGTTGGCCCCAATGCACTTTTCCCCTTGATTTTCCCAGTAATCCCCATGGATTTCTCGATCTCCTTCAGAGCACTCTTTGTCTTTGAAGCGATTGTTTCCAGAGGATGAAGGTTGCAATTCAACTCATTCAAGGCCTTGTTCCAAGACGCACAGACTAAACAAATGGCCGCATGATTGGCAGCACAGCGGTCAGTGAGCGTGTTTGATATATTCTCTATCATTTTTTGAAGAATAATTTCGTAGTCTGCCTCAAAAAAATGGCAGTAGACATTTGCAAGGTTACTGATGGAGTCACAAATATGGATCTGGTAATCCTCAGCAGTGCCTCCTGGAAGTTCATCTACAGCAACAACATAACAGTTCTCTTTGGTGGTGAAATGTATGCTGTTTAAGTGGATTCCCTCCTGTGTGGTTGCATCAAACCCAGGGTACAGTGTGAGTTCACTAAAAGTGCTTCGGCAGTCTGAAGGTCACTTATTGCCCCCAGTTCTCTGGTCATGGCTTCCACAGTAGCCCTTTTTGGCACATCACTTAAACAAATTTTGAAGCGCAGCCCGAACTTTTTGATCAAATTGTGGATGTTGGCAGTGGGCACCTGATTGGATATCGCATCAAACACCATCAATCGCATTTCATTTGAGTATGACTTCGCATCTGTTTTTGTAAGCTTTTTTTCACTTTCCAAATCCTGGATTTTTTCTCCCAAAAGAAGGTTTTCGGCCTGAAGATCATGAATCTCACTGTCCATTGAATTAATTATTTCTTCTAATTTGCAGCATCTTTGTTCCACATCATCAACAGCATTTGATTTGTCCTCTCGCCCTCATGTGTGTAAGGGATTTCTTCAGTCGCATATGACTTCTTGCTTTCACTTTGTATTGCTTTTTTAATTTAGCAATGGTTTCAGCCTCATGTGATTTCAACAGATATTTAAAGTAGGATATTTGCTTTTCTTTTCTTTTCATTTTTTGATTAAGTATCCTTATTGTTCCTTTATTTTTCTGCCGTGCTCTGAGTGTCTTAATTGCCAGGTACTTGCTTCTCTGCATCTGCAGATGTTTCTGCCTCATGTTTTTTAGAGACTCCTTATATCTGGTACAAGAAGGACAATTGGTCCTAGCAACCTGTCTTGTCTTCAACGGACTACGTTTCAGAACTTGTTCAGCAGAAGGAGACTTTGCGCAGGGAACTGTGGTGGTAGTGGAGATTCCACAAAATTTTTGGCTACATACTACTTCAAACTGACTAAATTCTCGCTCATTAGTTAGCTTTCTGTATTTTGTTAAAGTTTTTTTCAACAAGCAGCTTCACTTTAGTAATCGCCTGTTCTTCAGTCATTTCTGGTATGTATCTAATAAGTTCTCTTGCAGTTGCAGTTCTGCTGGATTCTCCAGCTGTGATGTAAAGATAGAGAATATGTCCATTTTGTATAAAATGAGAAGATGGTACATCACAGTACTTGTCCAGGAGGTGCTGTCTGGCTAGACCTGGCTGTGTGTTGGGCCCCTTTCTCCTTTTCATAATTAGCTGTAAAGAAATAACATCAAATATTAGGCTAACGAGCCCCTCAACTGTACATACATTGATTAACACTGGATTTCTCTAACATAAACCACACCAGAAGCCTAATAAACTTTGAGAATCCTCTTACATGTTTGTAAGTCTACATAATCTACATGATTCAAGGAAATTGGACATAAAATGTTTTAATCAACATGGCTTATGTGTCGCAGGATACTTTGGATAAAAGAGTAAAAAAAAAAAATTTAACAGACAACAAGCAAGCATAACTTTTTGATCACATTCACAGATCCAATGCCACTTTTAAATTATGTGCACAGATTTTCTGTATTCATCTAGAGGTTACATGAAAAAAGTGCATAAAAGATCTAAATAATACTATGCTTGTTCACTTTGTCATATCCACGTTGTATTTTGCCAGGCTTACTGTCATATCAAGTGTTCTTAGCCTATTAATTTAGACAGAGTTACAGGCTAGTCCTCAGTAATCTAACTCAAAGTGATGTAAACTATGTTACCATTTCGACAAGTTATGTCAGAAAAAACATGATATACATATTAAACTACATAGCATCAGTAATAAATTCAAGAAAAACACCGTGAGAATGAGTTAAATACAGACGATGTTTTTTTTTTTTTTTTTTTTTTTTTGAACGAGGCCTGCAGTGCATCTGACAGGGCGTTCGCTAATCTACCTGCCACAAATGTGACTAGCCAATTTCCGCGATTTAGTTAAATACCTTCTCCTCTATGGATTTCGATGGAATTTCGTCAGTACCAAGATAAAAGCTATGTATTTATGTCCCCACCTACCTTTCAGTAGTGTCCAAAGCTTAGATGAAGCCCACCGACCGGTTGAAAGCCACGCAAATTTTCCCAAATTCGCGGTGACCCTGAAAACACCTCAGGGCTGAAATCCCAAAGTGTCCAACGCTGCAGGGGTTTGCACTCAACGTAGTTAACGTCGTATTCAGGAAAAACATACTCCCACCAGGCGGCCAGGAGTAGATATTGAATGACACACACATTACAGTACCACGCAGTTTGGAACACATTTTTGAGGCAGAATGTTCGCCGCGAGTGGTTGCTATGTCATCATACCTCTAGACATGTACCGGGGGCCATATTTTATTTCTTTTCTACCTTGAAGTTTATCTATCTACAGTATCTATCTATCGGTCTATAGGGCGAATTGTTCGATTAATGGCCACACGTCATTATGTCACCACGCGATGCCATCCGACGTCCCCTCCAGAATTTCGCGTATTAAACATATGTTACAGAAATGTTACGCCCCTTGCCATACTGTGATGCATGTCCCGGTCAGAACACTGGCACCACAAGACAAAAACAATAAAACCCATTATAAACGAGCCATTTGTTGCATCCAGTGGGGACATAATTACAGATTATAATGACTTATACTGTGTTTTTACGCGATGCACTGCACCGCGTAAACAAATCTAGGGCTGTGACGTTGGCTGATTTTTACCACTGCGGTGGTAATGGGACCAACTACCACCGGTAGTGTTTATATATATATATATATATATATATATATATATATATATATATATATATATATATATATGTATATGTATGTATATATGTGTGTGTGTGTTAAAATGAATATTAATTTAAATGTTAAACTGAAAAAAAATTCATCGCCTGCACAACTGCTGCTTCTGTCACTTTTTCTCTTGACAAGAAGTGCATTTATTCAGTCGCAGAATGACTGAGAATGGGAGATGTTTCGGACGCACACTCCACTTCACTTCAGTGACAGGCGCGAGTCAAACGAGTGTGGGAAAAAAGGTAGGCTACTGTGCTCGCAGCACAAAGACGCCGGTGCGAGCTGTAGCCTGTATTCTTTCATATCAAAGCACAAAATAAACTACATGCATGCAATGTCGTGGTCAGTTAAGTCATGAAGTTAACAAAAAGGCGATTAAAGCTGACTTAAATCTGTGCATGCATGTAATATATTCAGATTTAAGAACACGTTTTTGAAATGGTTTTCAAAACTGTCCTGGAGCAGCCCAGCACTGTCTCACTCATCTAACACACCCTGTTTAGCACTTCCGTCAGTGAATACGCAGCCTGGAAAACACTAAAAGAAATATAAAAGAAATAATACAGTTAAAGGAGCTGTATGTAAGAAATCTATTTCAATTAATCATAAAATGGCCCTGATGTGTCACTAGACATTAAGAAATCATGTTCATTTCAAATACTTATATCACTGACAACAGTAGTCCGGCCAGGATATTGTCATTTAAAAAGTGGACTTGCAGCCCTCAACTGATGTTGATGTTGTCATTTTGTGTTTTGGCCTGACACGCCTCCCTCCACCTATCTACCAATCACGAAGTCAGTAGTGTTTCGGGATCCGTGTTGCCAGCTTTGCTGTAACCTGCCCTAACTCCAGTCGGATAAAAATGTCTAATGTTACTAAATCAAAAAGACCTCGTTATAATTCAGAAATTCGTCGTGACAAAGCCAGAATTTGTATTGGAGATGCTTTTGAAAGATGGAGACGGCTGAAAATGGAGAAGAACTTGAACACAGATGCCAACGTTGCTAATTTTCTCCTGGACAGGTAAGATTCATCTATGCTTGGCTAACTTGTACTTGATGTCAATGGACATTTCATATATTCATGACAGTCGAACAAAGTTATTTATGTTTGTGCAAAGTAACATAACGTTAGCTCACATGGACGTATGCTAACATTAGCAATGCATCACAGGAGCCCGTTTCTCTGTCATTATGCTGAGACGCTGAGGAAAAACAACATTAGCACGCTCATTATGGCAATTTGAAACGTAATTTAGACAGTAGCCTAGACTAACAGTTACCGTTCTGTCTGTCACGTACGAGCATACATCTTTACGATTATACTGTTACATACGAGCATACATCTTTACGATTATACTGTCACGTACGAGCATAAATCTTTACCATTATACTGTCACATACGAGCATAAATCTTTACGATTATACTGTCACATACGAGCATAAATCTTTACGATTATACTGTCACATACGAGCATAAATCTTTACGATAATATTTAACTAATGACAATTAGTACATTTTTTAAATACATAATTACTTATCAAATATCTCTCATGAAGCATAAACATAATAACTTACTGTGTACGTCTGTTCGTCATCTGGCAACCTCGAGTCAGGGGGTAGGGGGAGGGGATACAACGCTCTACAGTATTTTTATAGTGATTGCAGTACCAGTTTAGGCCACAATCCTACATACGGCTCCTTTAAACAAGAAAGTAGCCTAAATAAGAAAGTTAAATACACCCTGTCTACTGGACGCAGACTCATTGTAATAAGTGATGCTACATTGGATGCGGCAGACATGACAAATCACCGACAGTTAACTGCCTCGTCCTATTTATGAGGTACTGCTACAGAGTTTAAATGTCCTGTAGACAGACAGACCGTGTAGACACGGTTCACCGTTTCGCCACCAAGCAAGCAGCGCATTAACTCCTCGTCTGCAAGCGCTTTGAAATAGGAATCGTTCCCACATTTCTTTTTAACATTTAATTTATCGCTGTCTCGTTTGTATTTGGCCAAAACTTATGCTTGTCATAGAGTGCGTGACGTCTACCGGTGGCAGTAGGCAACCGCGGTGGTCGACGCGGTTGTCACGGCGACTGTCACAGCCCTACATAAAACCATATCTGTATTTGTGATTGGTGAAACGACAAACAACAAGCTACTCTACACCAGCGGTTCTCAATTCCAGTCCTTGCACCCCCCAGCTCTGCATATTTTACATGTCTCTCTTTAACACATCTGATTCAGATAATGAGCTCGTTAGAAGTGAGCTCCATGCATGAACTGTGTTCCCATTGACATGATACAGTGTTTATTGCTCCCTACTCCCTGAGCAGGGGAACTCTGTTGATGTTTAGCTCACTTCGGAACATTCATTCACGGATTTGCACTGTGCAACGTCTTCACACAGGGACAAGTTTGACATTATATACCTCTGTAAATAAATACAATTTAAATTCACGTCTCGCACACTTCAGTGCACTTTGAATGGAACATATACGTTCACTTCAAACTGGAATCATGGCTGAAAATCTTGTGATGTCCACCTCGCAGGGCACTTATGTTCGGATAGAACAAACGTCTGAAGCCATAAGAGAAACATACAAAATGTGCAGAGCACAAATATTGAGAAAATCACCTTTAAAGTTGTCCAAATGAAGTTCTTAGCAATGCATATTACCAGGGCTTGGCGATAATTCGATAACGATAATTATCGCGGTATCATTTTCCTCAATAAAACGATATGAAGAGTTCGATAAATGTTCAATATAATGTTTATGTGATATGAGGGGTTAGATAAATGTTTGATTTATTTTTTTCGCGTCACTTGAACTGCTTATCTGCTCGGATCAAAGTTCAAACTGCCGTGCAGCACGAGCTCACTAGAGCAGATGCGTTTACTCGGTCACTAGACTAGGGATGCGCTGATCTGATATTCATATCGGTATTGGCTCCGATGCTGCCATTTTTCTCAGATCGGGTATCGGAGAGAGCCGATCCAAATCCGAGATTTTTTTTTTTTTTTTTTTTTTTTCTCTCGATTGTGCGAATTATTCTGTTACTTCTGAAGCCCTACCATAGCTTAATGCAGCGGTTCTCAATTCCAGTCCTCACGCCCCCCTGCTCTGCACATTTTGTATGTTTCTCTTATCGCTTCATACTTTTGTTCTATTCGAACATAAGTGCCCTGCGAAGTGGACATCACAGGATATTCCGCCATGATTCCAGTCCGAAGCGAACGTATGTGTTCCATTCAAAGTGTATTGAAGTGTGCGAGACGTAAATGTAAATTGTATTTATTTACAGAGGTATATGATGCCACACTTGTCTGTGTGTGAAGACGTTGCGCAGCACAAATCCGTGAATGAATGTTCCGAAGTGAGGTAAGCAACATATTTCCCCTGCTCAGGGAGTAGGGAGCATGTCAGTGGGAACACAGTTCATGCAGGAAGCACACTTCTAACGAGCTGATATCTGAATCAGGTGTGTTAAAAAAGAGAGACGTGCACAATATGCAGAGCTGGGGGATGTGAGGACTGGAATTGAGAACCGCTGGCTTAATGTAAGCTACATATGAATATTTAAGTCCTTACATTAAAGTTCACACAAATTTTTTTCTCTGCTGTGGCTGTCAGTCATTCGTTCAACCTTTAAACCCTGGTTGTGTTCGGTTACAACAGTCAGCTCACTAAAGCTCTCTTCAAGATCATTCTGTGTTCCTATTATTATACTTGATTTGTAAATACATGTCTATGAATTTCTGCACATCATTCTGCACACCGGTTGCCTTATTAAAAAATATGCAATACATTTAAAATAAATATATTTTAATTTTATAGTACATACTTGTATATAAATACATTATTTAAAGTTTTTAATTAATGGATTTTATAATACAAACAGCAATGTGTAACATTTTACCATATTTAGTGGAACACCTTTTTGTTCCCCACAAAATAGTTTTTTCAAAAATGATTGTGCCCTGATTTTTCCAGAATAACTTTTGTTGCTGAGTTATTCACTAAGCTAGTTTATGATACATTTTTGTCATAGATTATGAATATGCATAGGCCTATATTTTTTTCATATCTATTGTTTATTTTATTTTTCTTTATAATGAAGTAGTCTGTATCTAGTAGATTGTGAAAGAATGATTATCAGTTCCACAAACAGAGAGATATAAATTCTACATTTATTTAAATGGGGGAAAAAACTTCACTGGTATCGGGTCGGTATCGGCCAATACTGAACCCTAGGTATCGGAATCAGTATAGGAGGCGAAAAAGGCAGATCGGAGCATCCCTACACGTGACACTAAGCAGCTGTGAGATACAGTGTGAAGCACTTGAATTCAGCGATAAACACACATGACTCTGTGATTTAAAGGTGCTGTATGTAGGAATGACACCGAGTGGTAGAACTAGGCAGATTTGTTTTTTTTATTATTTAGTTTGGCTGATATAATGTGTGATATGAAATACGGTTTGTTTAGATTGATGTTGTAACCTGGGGTACCGAAATACAAGTGGGCAGTGGGCGGGTTTCACAAACCAAAACAGAGACCAACATTCTGGCTCGGAATGCACCTTTTCAAAGGAGAATAACTTACTGTAGCATTGTTTATCAGATGGACAAATATGTTAACTTAGCATGTTTCTTAAATATCTGCAAACATATGGTATTTTTATGCTTTACCATATTATGGTATTTTTATGCTATATGCGTCTCGAATAGCTGCGTGTTTTCTGAGAATGCGGTTGTGAGTCCTGAAAATAGACGGGTGTGAGTTCAGTTATAGAATGCAGTTGTCACCTCCCTAAATAACTGTATTGTGTGAACGTAACTGTGTTAAGGACTCAATTACAGGACTGACAACCTTGTTCTGCTGCTGTGTGAATGTGGCTGTACATTGACATATTTGGCAACTGGAAAAATGCAACTTTGCAGCAGTGATTATTTTGGTATCTCTCGAATTGTCCCATTCAAACAGCAGCTTACTGTACAGTAGCGTCTCAAATAGCTACTGTCTGTATGAATGTGTAATGAGAGTCAAGTCCGTATATTCAATCATGTCTTTTTCTGCATTTCATGCATGACACTGAATTTGAGTCACGCACAGAACACAAAACTGATGGAAACTGCTTCAGTGGAGAACAGTAACTGGATCTAAAACCTTTAGATAATGCACAACTTATTTCTCCGTTGCTGTAACTTACCCAGCATAAGACCACACATGAGTTCTCTCTCGCACTGTACTACAAGTTGTCCAGTTTATACAGTGCGTGTTTTCTGAGAATGCGGTTGTGAGTCATGAAAAGAGTAACACTGTAACTGTGTTAAGGACTCAAATACAGGACTGACAACTATTTCTAAATCGCTTTATAGCACGATTTTCCGCGGTCCCGACCTCCCGCAGTATGCTATCCGATCCAATCAGAATGCAGCGCACCTAAGTGGAGCGTGAGAACAGAACAGACTGGGCATTTGCCTAATTCCAGGTTCACACTCTGTCTGTGATGCATATTTTTTCCGAGCCCATGTTAATGGATCAGAGCGTTCACACTGTACGTGGTAAAAGATGTGAACAGAAAAGGTTAGAAATCGAAACGTGTGAAAAGAATGAATATCTAGCGCATGAGCATAGAGAGAGTTGTGAGTGAGTGAGAGGAGACATGTTTTAATTGCACGCACTCTCTCTGGACGAGAGCAGCATGTATCTGAGCACGTGTGCCTGGTTTTGTGACAAAACAAAGGAAATCTGCGTGCGAGCGGAGAGATTCGCGCTCGCGCATTATTTTAATGTGCTTTCGCATTACAATAACACGCTCTCGCTGCTGCTTCTGCACCGCATACACATACTATATACGCACTGCAAACGGAGTACGTGTGAACCTTTTGTCCATATCGCACAGCCCTACTGACAACCATTTTCTGTTGCTGTGTGAACGTGGCTGTACATTGACATATTTGGCAACTGCAAAAAATGCAACTTTGCAGCAGTGATGATTTTGGTATGTCTAAACTTTCTAAAAGCAAATTGATCACACAAACTATTGCAGGACTTTCAGAACCTTATTGTGTCGCTGTTCGTTTACTATCAAATACCTTAAGTACAACATTAACAGCATGGTAAATAAAAAAGCAAGTGTGTATATATATTATGTTACGTTTATGAACATAACATCGAGATGGTGGCAAGCAAAGGCTCATTTTAAAAAGGTGGACATTTATTAAAGCGTTACTTTGAACAAACAAGAGAAGAAAAATCACAGCAAAACTGATTCAGCCCCTGGTCCAGTTTTCCTCCAGTTGCCAGCAAAAGTCCCGCAACTGAGCATCCCAATCATGCCCAATAGGTGACATGTCCGGTGAGTATGCTGGCCATGCAAGAACTGGGATGTTTTCAGCTTCCATGAATTGTGTACAGATCCTTGCAACATGGGGCCCTGCATTATCATGCTGCAACATGAGGTGATGGTTGTGGATGAATGGCACAACAATGGGCCTCAGAATCTCATCACGGTATCTCTGTGCATTCAAAATGCCATCAATAAAATGCATCTGTGTTCATTGTCCGTAACATACGCCTGCCCATACCATAACCCCACCGCCACCATTGGCCACTCGATCCACAATGTTAACATCAGCAAACCACTCACCCACTCGACACCATACACACTGTCTGCTATCTGCCCTGTACAGTAAAACCGGGTTTCGTCCTTGAAGAGAACAACTCTCCAAAGTGCCATCAAATGTGAGCTACATTTATTTGATAAAAAAAAGAAAATCATTAAAAAAAGTAATCTTGCAAAATGTTATTACAATAGCAAATAATGGTTTCTATTTTAATATCCTTTAAAATATAATTTATTTCTGTGATGCAAAGCTGAATTTCCATCAGCCATTACTCCAGTATAAAGTGTCACATAATCCTTAAGAAACCATTCTAATATGCTGATTTTTTTTATTAGAATTATCAATGTTGGCAACTGTTGTGCTGCCAAATATTTTTTTTGGAAACTGCTATACTTTTTTTCAGGATTCTTTGATAAATAAAAAGTTAAAAAGAACAGCATTTATTTAAAATATACAGTCGTGGCCAAAAGTTTTGAGAATTACATAAATATTGGAAATTGGAAAAGTTGCTGCTTAAGTTTTTATAATAGCAATTTGCATATACTCCAGAATGTTATGAAGAGTGATCAGATGAATTGCATAGTCCTTCTTTGTCATGAAAATTAACTTAATCCCAAAAAACCCTTTCCACTGCATTTCATTGCTGTCATTAAAGGACCTGCTGAGATCATTTCAGTAATCATCTTGTTAACTCAGGTGAGAATATTGACGAGCACAAGGCTGGAGATCATTATGTCAGGCTGATTGGGTTAGAATGGCAGACTTGACATGTTAAAAGGAGGGTGATGCTTGAAATCATTGTTCTTCCATTGTTAACCATGGTGACCTGCAAAGAAACGTGTGCTGCCATCATTGCGTTGCATAAAAATGGCTTCACAGGCAAGGATATTGTGGCTACTGAGATTGCACCTAAATCAACAATTTATAGGTTCATCAAGAACTTCAAGGAAAGAGGTTAAATTCTTGTAAAGAAGGCTTCAGGGCGTCCAAGAAAGTCCAGCAAGCGCCAGGATCGTCTCCTAAAGAGGATTCAGCTGCGGGATCGGAGTGCCACCAGTGCAGGGCTTGCTCAGGAATGGCAGCAGGCAGGTGTGAGCGCATCTGCACGCACAGTGAGGCGAAGACTTTTGGAAGATGGCCTGGTGTCAAGAAGGGCAGCAAAGAAGCCACTTCTCTCCAAAAAAAAACATCAGGGACAGATTGATCTTCTGCAGAAAGTATAGTGAATGGACTGCTGAGGACTGGGGCAAAGTCATATTCTCCGATGAAGCCCCTTTCCGATTGTTTGGGGCATCTGGAAAAAGGCTTGTCCGGAGAAGAAAAGGTGAGCGCTACCATCAGTCCTGTGTCATGCCAACAGTAAAGCATCCTGACACCATTCATGTGTGGGGTTGCTTCTCATCCAAGGGAGTGGGCTCACTCACAATTCTGCCCAAAAACACAGCCATGAATAAAGAATGGTACCAAAACACCCTCCAACAGCAACAATGCATTTTCCAGCATGATGGAGCGCCGTGTCATAAGGCAAAAGTGATAACTAAGTGGCTCGGGGACCAGAATGTTGAAATTTTGGGTCCATGGCCTGGAAACCCCCCAGATCTTAATCCCATTGAGAACTTGTGGTCAATCCTCAAGAGGCGGGTGGACAAACAAAAACCCACTAATTCTGACAAACTCCAAGAAGTTATTATGAAAGAATGGGTTGCTATCAGTCAGGATTTGGCCCAGAAGTTGATTGAGAGCGTGCCCAGTCGAATTGCAGAGGTCCTGAAAAAGAAGGGCCAACACTGCAAATACTGACTCTTTGCATAAATGTCATGTAATTGTCGATAAAAGCCTTTGAAACGTATGAAGTGCTTGTAATTATATTTCAGTACATCACAGAAACAACTGAAACAAAATCTAACAAGATCTAAAAGCAGTTTAGCAGCAAACTTTTTGAAAACTAATATTTATGTAATTCTCAAAACTTTTGGCCACGACTGTAGGTTGCTTCTGGTGTTTGGATGTGTACTTCAATATAATGAGGTACAGGTTTAAGAATAGCCTACACTATTTTTTATTTTTTTTTTAACTCTCTATTTAACAGCATTAACTTACAATGAAATAAGTCTTCCTTCCGGTAGACTGAATGTTTTCCTGCATTGCTAAATGTTGGGCTCATGTTCAATAAGTTACATTCGCCCAAACTGATTTTGTAAAATCAGAACGCTGACGATGAACCTGGGTCAGTTAGCGCGAGTCACACTCGCTGTGAAGCGGGAACAGCAGGCAGGGGATTCCACTTGGTCTTAAAGCCTGCCTGAAATGCCTATGTTCACAAATAACAATTATTTTAGCAAAAATAATGATTAATTATCAATTGTGAATTTGTTATTATTATGGTCTGTTGAAAATAATATGGGCTGCAAGAAAATAATGAATAAAAAGAGTAGGGCTGCTGTGAGTGCAGGCAGCATAATTCAACCCAGTAACATGACAACACACCGTTCCTCACAGCCAAAAAACAGACCGAATTCAGTTCAGCTAGAGGGGGTTGGGGTTTGTTCTGTATAGCTTGTGGGGGTTGAAACAAAGGTGTGAATTTCTTGCTCTTTATATGGACAGTGTCTTATGAGGGTTTCAAAGTAAGACAAATGCCTTGTTTGGTTTGGGTTTTGTAATTTTTGCAACTGCATACAGAGTATTAGATACATTACAATATAAATGTTTTATTTTTTCCTCAGGAGAGATGAGGCACCTCTGAGAGAGAGAGACAAAGAAACTGCCGAAAGAGGCGCGCATCTGCCAAAGAGACAAAAACATTTGTTCTTAATGTATTTGTAGCTTTGTAGCTACTATTTTCAGTTTTAATTGTTCGTGGCAACGCTGCAGTCATTTTGGAAATACAAATGTGAAAATATATTGCAGTAATAAGAAACTGTCCCGAGACGTCATGTAGGCCTAATTATTTTTAGTTTCATTACTGGGCTATTCCTTACTGATGTGACATTCGCAGTCAAAACCTGGGGCCGGATTCATGAAAATCTTCTCAGAATTTATGCAAACACATATAAAATGCTTTAAAAACTTTAACAGAGATGTCTAGAGGGTATTTAATAGGTCTGGCCCCCACTTAAAATTTTTCTGGTTACTAGTAGCCTAGTCCTTCATTTAAGTCATTATTCAACTAATCGCACATTTATATTAAATTAACATCTATAATCCAACTACTCACATATTTTTTTTAGATTTCAAGCACATGCATTAAGTTTGCCACAAAGCACAGGCAGAAGTAGCCTAATAATTGTGAAAAAGGAGACAATTTAATTATTTATTAATAAACAAATGTTTTCTTGTCGGCTGCAAGATGAAATTCACAGTGCTGACTCACCTTTAAAGAGAAATGCAACCTTCACAGATTACATAATGCTTACATTTCAAGCTTTCTGTCGATATATTTCTCATGTATGTGAGGCACCCTAATTTTAAGTGATTTCATTTTCAGGAAAAAATTCAAGTGATCGAGAGGGCACCTCCCTGTCATGCATGCGCATTAATAATTTTTCACACAAACACTTGAATATGAATAATATAGCACTTTTTTTTTTCGGTTACAGTATGGGATCCGCATTTAAAAATAATCTTCACAAGTCTACAACCGAGACAGCTGCAATTATAACCTGTAAATTGAAGGCTATTTGACGTTTTAAAATGATCTAATGTGATGCCGCTTCAAATCATTGATTATTCGTTGTTCTTGATCAAGATTAAATGGATGCATGACTCTTATAAACTTGTTTTAATAAATCTCTTTTGCATTAAATAATAAAGATATAAAGCAGGTTAAGGTAAATATTATTGTACAAATAATTATAAAATGCTATAGACTGCGAATAAGATGGAAGTTTCACATTTTGCAAAGTAAAGAATTTTTTACATGCAATTATCCAGAATAATACCAAACAAGATTTGTAATGAAGATAAAATATGTAGAGAAATAAGAATAAATGCTGCACATTTATATAATAATATATTTAATATAATATAATAAAAATATTATTATTATCATTATTAAATTGTATGAAAGCAAGTAAAGAAGGCTTCCTTTAAAATCACTGAAGTTAATGAAGCTCTTTTTTACATTGTGTGCATTTTGTTGATTTATAATGAGAACTTCAGTTTAAATGCGAGGACGTTAGAATTTCAATGATTTAGCTAAATCATGCAGGTTTATTCGTTTCTTGTTTTAATTAGGCCTAAATAATGGTAGAGAAATTATACAGTGCCTCACATTCTACTATAATAAAGGAAATAATTTATAAAACATGCAACAATTTCTTATTCAGTGTAAACACTGATATCTTTTTCCCAAGAAGTTATCTGTCAAAATAAAGGACAGGTAACGAATAACAAGGTAGTGCGTGACAAAAAATGCATGCTGTTTTATTAAAGGAATTTTAAAATACAAATTAAGAATGTATTTGTGACAAATATAGGTCTAATATGTGAGAACATTGACATTTTGCATATAAATTCATGTAGCCTAGCTCACTAAAATAGGCTACCACTTTTAATGCTCTGATGCAAAGTAAACCACCATTTCTTTAGGATAATATAACACAATTCATATTATATAAATAATACTGCACACCTATCAAATGTGTCAAATCTAAAATAAGGTGTAAGCTTAGAGAAAATATAAGCATAGGCTCATAGGCTTGACATTTATCCTGCTTGAATTCATTCTAAGAAACGCACATAACTTCATAAGTACTAAACTTTCATTTGTGAATATTCAATATTTTAACTACAATGTTTTTCTTTAATTTTCCCTGACTGCAGCAGTCAAATGTAACACATTGGCGAGGCAAAGCTGACGGCTTTTTGGGAAAATGTGCTTTGATGCTTGTTTGATAACTTGTGGTTAAAGCGCCATTCAGCGGTCAAAAGCTGCAAATGCTCTTTGCATACGCGGTGGCATGGCACTTGCGGCGGCAAAAAGCTAATTTTGGTTGGCCACCTAATGTAAATGGTTGCAGGAATCTCATTTTTCATGGTATCTTCAAATTTGAAATACACTGAACAAAATTATAAACAAAACAAAAACTTTTGGTTTTGCACCCATTTTTCATGAGCTGAACTCAAAGATCTAAGACTTTTTCTATGTAGACAAAAGGCCTATTTCTCTCAAATATTGTTTACAAATCTGTCTAAATCTGTGTTAGTGAGCACTTCTCCTTTGCCGAGATAATCCATCCACCTCACAGGGGTGGCATATCAAGGTGCTGATTAGACAGCATGATTATTGCACAGGTGTACCTTAGGCTAGCCACAATAAAAGGCCACTTTAGAATGTGCAGTTTCATCACACAGCACAATGCCACAGATGTCGCAAGTTTTAAGGGAGCATGCAGTTGGCCTGCTGACTGCAGGAATGTCCACCAGAGCTGTTGCCCGTGAATTGAATGTTCATTTCTCTACCATAAGCCATCTCCAAAGGCGTTTCAGAGAATTTGGCAGTACATCAAACTGGCCCCACAACCGCAAACCACCTGTAACCACACCAGCCCAGGACCTTTACATCCAGCATCTTCACCTTCAAGACTGATCTTCAAGATCGTCTGAGACCAGCCACCCAGACAGCTGCTGCAACAATCGGTTTGCTTAACCAAAGAATTTCTGCACAAACTGTCAGAAACCGTCTCAGGGAAGCTCATCTGCATGCTTGTCGTCCTCATCGGGGTCTTGACTTGACTCATGCCTATGCCTCATGTTGGAGCAAGATAATGCACAGCCCCATGTCGCAAGGATCTGTACACAATTCCTGGAAGCTGAAAACATCCCAGTTCTTGCATGGCCAGCATACTCACCAGACAAGTTCACGCATTGAGCATGTTTGGGATGCTCTGGATCGGCATATACGACAGCGTGTGCCAGTTCCTGCCAATATCCAGCAACTTTGCACATCCATTGAAGAGGAGTGGACCAACATTCCACATGCCACAATCAACAACCTGATCAACTCTATGCGAATGAGATGTGTTGCACTGCGTGAGGCAAATGGTGGTCACACCAGATACTGACTGGTTTCAGACCCCCCAATACAGTAAAACTGCACATTTTAGAGTGGCCTTTTATTGTGGCCAGCCTAAGGCACACCTGTGCAATAATCATGCTGTCTAATTAGCATCTTGATATGCCACACCTGTGAGGTGGATGGATTATCTTGTGGCAAACAAAAGAATCTGTTCTACTTTCACTTTCATTTTAGCATGATTTTGGGTGGAGTGTGTCAATTAACGGCGGAAGGGAGTTGTATTTAAAGGGAGCGTGTTGTACCTGGAAGAGAGGTGTCATCCGTTTGTTTGCACCTGAGGGTCGCCCGTATGAGAGATGGTTTACGGTGGAAAGACGGCTGCGTGTCAATCAGCTGTTTCATGGGTATGATGTCTGGTGCGTGACTGAAGCATTGCATTTCCAGACCAACTGTCATGAGCGGTCCTGAAGACAAGGCAAAAACCGCTTATCCACCTATTTTGGTGTCTGGTGACCCGCGATACTCATTGGTGCCTTCAATACCTGCAAACGTGCGTGACGCGGTCGGTTTCTGGCACGGGCGCGGATTTCGAAGACCAGAGACCGCTAGTGAGAACGTTTGGTCATTGCTTATTTTGTTTTATTTTATTTATTTATTTGTTGTCCATTTCGGTTTTATGTGTTATAATGATTTTGAACATATGGCAGAATAAATATCCTGATGACCTTTAGTCTGGGATTATTATTATAATTTGTTGTGTAACAGGTGGTTATTTTTCTGCTATCATGGGTTAAGTTAATTTTTGACCGGGTTAATCCTGTCTGGCGCCCGAAGGTTGTTTTTTCTTTAAAATAGTTATTTAAGTTAGGGCGGCTACCACCGTTATAATCTCGGCAAAGGAGAAGTGCACACTAACACAGATTTAGACAGATTTGTGAACAATATTTGAGAGAAATAGGCCTTTTGTCTACATAGAAAAAGCCTTAGATCTTTGAGCTCAGCTCATAAAAAGTGGGGGCAAAAACAAAAGTGTTTCTTTTATAAATTTGTTCAGTGTATAAACTCATGAGACGTGACTTTCAACCCATTACTTTTCTGGATTGCTCCAGGACTTATTTCATGTATTTGTATATGAAAAAAAAAACATAAATAATAATTATTATTTTTCAAGGCACTTCAGTGTCTATAACATTTGATCTTTTTGAGCATTATCAATTCTGGATGATGGTTAGTAAAGCCCAAAGGGTCTTCTTTCCAAAGAATTGCCAAAATTGTCTGTAGCACACTGATGTCAAGAACCGTTTAACATTTTTACCTTTGGTAGGTCATTTTCAGCTGTGAGTCCCAAATTCAATGCAAGTTAAAAGAAAATAAGTATCCATATTTTTGCATATTGACCCACATTTGGTTTTTGACCACTAAAAATGTGTACATATTGCCATATTGAAATTCCAATATCTCTGGAACTGTACAATATTGTAGGTCCTTAAAAATGAAGATGTAAAAAGAAAAGTTTGAGACAAAATATATAAGGGGGTCATGATGTTTTTTTTAATTTTTTTTGTTAGGGGTGTGAAATCTTTGGAGAAAAAACTTGAAAAGTGCTCTTTCCCCATTTTTGAACGGTCATCATTGGCACATAATGCAACAAAGATTGCTAAAGTCAACAGATTTTACTAATAGACCTACCAATCTCTGTGTAAAAGTAACGTTATGATGCTGCTATATTTCTAAAGTCATTTTTACCCCCCTGCAATTTGGCTCTGAATCTCGGGTGAAAATTGCCATTTTGACCCTCCTCTACAAAAAAGCGCATTAATCAGTAAATATTCATCCATGACATTTAATATTTTGGCTTTCATCACTAAACATATTTATCTTTCTTCAGAACAAATATTAGCAAAATAAAACAATTGAGCTGGGGACCTCTGGTTGATTTGACATGGAATGACCCTATTAAAAGATGGTTTAGTAGGTTATTATATTAATCAATTTAATATAAACGTGCAACTAGTTGACTAAAAAAAACATTAGTTGGGGACAGGCCTACTTGGCACAAGGAACGATCAATTTTTAAAATAAATCCTATGACATTATGAAATGTGCAAACTGCAAACGTTATGCATGTTTTTTATGTTATGTAGGTATTTCATCGATCAATTTTTTTTTATGTATGGGGTGCTTTTGGTGCTTTCTTGGGGTTGCTGGAGCACCTGCTAGCCCCTCCCTAGCGCTTCTCATGAACCATCAATATATCAAGGCAGGCATGTTTGTATCCCTCTTATTTTCATTGGTTGTGCTGGTGCAGCCACCACTCATAATGCTTACCTATTAAAGGGTGTAACAGTTCAGCTTACTCACGGTTCGGTTTGTATCACTGATTGTAGAGTCACGGTTCCGGTACAGTTCGGTATGTGCTATGTTTAGGGGAAAAAAACTATACTGTCAAATAAAAATAAAGAAAATAAGAACAAATAATCTAACTACAAGCAACAAAATACATACACTACAAGAACAAATAAATACAACAGAGCAAAGGTACAAATAAAATAAACAGTGCATTTCAGGTTTTTAGGTAGGTAGATCATTTTCAGAAACACCTTTTTTTTTTTTTTGGGTGGGTTATGGCCCTGTATTGTGTTTTGTATTTATGTGTAAGATGTGTGTGTTGCATAGTGTGTTTGTGATTTTTGTGGCAAAGCCATGAAGGTAGGGCAGTGTTTGTTTTGGGTAGGGGTGTTTTTGTTTGAATGTTGATTTCATTTATCAGCAGTGTTTCTCAGATATTGCATACTGCACCTTTAAGGGAACAAAATCCATATCAATTAAGCTTATTGAACAAATCACATTTGTTCCACTTACGATAAAACTAGAAACTAGACCTTTTTTCAGACAGTAATTTCCTCAAAGTCATGTTCATTCTAACTATATTGTTCTTTCTGTCTAATATATTGAAATGTTCATAAAAATATCTGTCCAGATTGTCATTTATGGGGACATACCAAAGAAGAAGGAGAATGTGGTTTACCTTTCAAACCATCAATCCACAGGTAAATCTCAATGCTTCTATCTATAAATGTTGCAAAATAGTTTATGCTTTTGGAAAAATAGCATCCATTTCCATGGGAAAACTTTTTTTTTTTTTTTGATTTGTTGGTAAATAATATGGTACCCCACAGTATATTTTAGTATCATGGTATCTGACACCATCACTTTACCATTTGTAAGGGTTGTGTTCTCCATTGTAGCTGACTGGATCATTGCTGACATGTTAGCCATTCGACAAAAAGCACTTGGACACGTAAGATACGTCCTGAAAGATGGTCTGAAGTGGCTTCCTTTGTATGGATGGTATTTCTCACAGGTAGTGTATGCATCTAATTCAAAACTTCAGACCTCATTTATTTTCCGGTTGTATGTTTGTGGTTTATGACTATGATTGATGTCATTCACAGCATGGAGGTGTGTATGTGAAGAGAAGTGCCAACTTTGATGAGAAAGCCATGAAAAATAAATTATCTTCTCAGACCAAACTGGGTACACCTGTGAGTATATATATCCATAGCAATCACTGAATGAAAATCCAAAACCTGTGTTTTGCTGGACTAATAAACAAACAGATGTTCCATACAAGTTAAGATGAGGAACAGTTTAAGATGTTTAAGCTGTTATTAAGGGATGTTATTAGGCATAATACAGAGCAGAGTTTGCACAGCTCTGCTTGCTCTGTCACTGCTTGACAGAATTCATGTGATGTGCAGTCATAAGTCTGTATCCAGTATATTAAATGTTTTATATAATGGCTTCAATTTGTAAAGATCCAGAATCCATTATCTCTGAAGCATATTTCGATGGACCCTGTCGTCTTGAACTCCTCTAGGGCTCTTCACTTTTAAGGTGACTGTTCTAGATTTTTAGTGGAGTGAGAACCTAATTAGTAAGGTATTTTTTTTTTTTTTTTTTTTTTTTTTTACTTGGTTACACTAATGGTGAGTATGATTTCACCAAGTACAACATGTTCCTGGATCAACATCCTTGTTGATCCTGGAACAACATTCCAATCAACCTATCAGAATTGAGATATAACTTTTCAGGAAATATCTGTTTTAGGCTTAAAATCAGGGTTAGGTGCTTCTACAGTCGTGGCCAAAAGTTTTGAGAATTACATAAATATTAGTTTTTTCAAAGTTTGCTGCAATAAACTGCTTTTAGATCTTTGTTTCAGTTGTTTCTGTGATGTACCTGAAATATAATTACAAGCACTTCATACGTTTCAAAGGCTTTTAAATCGACAATTACATGACATTTATGCAAAGAGTCAGTATTTGCAGTGTTGGCCCTTCTTTTTCAGGACCTCTGCATTCGACTGGGCAGGCTCTCAATCAACTTCTGGGCCAAATCCTGACTGATAGCACCCATTCTTCATATATACTTCTTGGAGTTTTGTCAGAATTAGTGGGTTTTTTGTTTGTCCACCCCCCTCTTGAGGATTGACCACAAGTTCTCAATGTGATTAAGATCTCCAGGCCATGGACCCAAAATTTTCAACATTCGGGTCCCCGAGCCACTTAGTTATCACTTTTGCCTTATGGCACGGTGCTCCATCGTGCTGGAAAATTCATTGTTTCTTCACCAAACTGTTGTGGATAGTTGGAAGGAGTTGCTGTGATTGCAGACGGTGTTTTGGTACCATTCTTTATTCATGGCTGTGTTTTTGGGCAGAATTGTGAGTGAGCCCACTCCCTTGGATGAGAAGCAACCCCACCACATGAATGGTGTCAGGATGCTTTACCTGTTGGCATGACACAGGACTGTGATGGTAGCCGCTCACCTTTTCTTCGTCCGGACAAGCCTTTTTCCAGATGCCCCAAACAATCGGAAAGGGAGCTTCATCGGAGAGAAATGACTTTTGCCCAGTCCTCAGCAGTCCATTCAGTGACTATACACTTTCTGCGAAGATCATCAATCTGTCCCTGATGTTTTTTTTGGAGAGAAGTGGCTTCTTTGCTGCCCCTTCTTGACACCAGGCCATCTTCCAAAACTTCTTCGCCTCACTGTGCGTGCAGATGCGCTCACACCTGCCTGCTCTCATTCCTGAGCAAGCTCTGCACTGGTGCCCTCCGATTCCGCAAATGAATCCTCGTTAGGAGACGATCCTGGCGCTTGCGGGACTTTCTTGGACGCCCTGAAGCCTTCTTTACAAGAATTGAACCTCTTTCCTTGAAGTTCTTGATGAACCTATAAATTGTAGATTTAGGTGCAATCTTAGTAGCCACAATATCCTTGCCTGTGAGCCATTTTTATGCAACGCAATGATGGCTGCACGCATTTCTTTGGCAGGTCACCATGGTTAACAATGGAAGAACAATGATTTCATCAGCATCCACCCTCCTTTTAACATGTCAAGTCTGCCATTCTAACCCAATCAGCCTGACATAATGATCTCCAGCCTTGTGCTTGTGCTCGTCAAACATTCTCACCTGAGTTAACAAGATGATTACTGAAATGATCTCAGTAGGTCCTTTAATGACAGCAATGAAATGCAGTGGAAAGGTTTTTTTTGGGGATTAAACTTAATTTTCATGGCAAAGAAGGACTATGCAATTCATCTGATCACTCTTCATAACATTCTGGATTATATGCAAATTGCTATTATAAAAGCTTAAGCAGCAACTTTTCCAGTTTCCAATATATATGTATTCTCAAAACTTTTGGCCACAACTGTACATGGTACACCCTTGTTAATCAGCTATCATTTCACACTAATTTTAGGAATAAATTATGGGTAGGGTTAGGTTTAGGGGTAGGGATTGGGTTAAGTCTATAATTTTGGACATTTAAAGGGTTAGTTCACATCCAAAAATGAAAAAGAAAATTATGCAATTAATGACTCACCACCTCATGTCGTTCCAAACGCCGTAGACCTTCCGTTTCATCTTCGAGACACCGTTTAAGATATTTTAGATTTAGTCCCGAGAGCTTTCTGTTCGCTCCTTTGCAAATGTATGTACAGTATACGGTGTCCATGATCCAGAAAGGTAAAAAGAAAGCGCGACTGCTGTGACAGTTGAAGTACGTCGCTACTGACGTGCTTTCTCTTGTTATTGGGCGCGCCAGAAAAGAAAAAATAACATCAGCAGCGTCATACGTCAACAGTCAGCAGCAGTCGGGCACTCACAACAGACTCCGGCAAGAGGAAGACAATGCTGAAGAAAGTCGTAATTTTTGTTAGTTTTTTTGACCAAAAATGTATTTTCGGTGCTTGCTTCAACTAATTCTAACTGGACTACTTTGATGATGTTTTTATTTAGGCCTTTCTGGACATGGACAGTATACCGTACATACATTTTGCAATGGAGGACAGAAAAGCTCTCAGACTAAATCTAAACATTGTCTTAAACTGTGTTCCGTCTAAGATGAACGGAGGTCTTACGGGTTTGGAATGAATGAGGTTCATTATGACATAATTTTCAATTTTTTGCTGAACTAAACCTTTAATGTTGATCCAGGATCATCGATGTTGATCAGGAACATGTCTTTGCAAAATCATGGCCGACCTTACAATAATATAGCCATGGTAGGCAAGTATCAGTTAATCCGTCAATCATAAATCAATCATATAATGGCTTCTTGTTCAGAAGTGTGACAACTAGGGCTGCATGTAAAAAGTGTAATATTCTAAAACTAACAGGCAATATTCAGGAGAACTTGCTGATGATTACATACATGGGCACTTATTTTGTACATCTAAATGATGTTTTTATTAACCAGGTTCAGGAGGAGCATGATCAGATAATCAAACCAATGCAAGCACGTGTAACTTGTCTAGTTGATCAAACTCAATTAGCATGATGTGTGTATGTTTATGTGTGTGTGTGTGTGTGTATATGTGTATATATTATATAGTATATATATATATATAATATAATATATTAATATATATTATATATATATATATATATAGTATACATAATAATACACAGCCAATTCAGCTCTGGCCAACAACAGTTTTCCCGGACATCCCTCCGCCACCCCAACCTCTCACTTGTAAACTCCCTACAAGGGATGGGTGGGGGTTCTCAAGGTTTCGGCTATATTCGCGAGCTTGAGCCCTTCCAAGACAGCATGCCAAACATATGCTTACTATTTGCTAAATCCTCTTTTATGTAAGTGCAAAAGTAATGCCTTAATTTTCAGTCACAATTAATAGAAACCATAAAATTTTTTCATGCCTTGTTTGATAACAATAAAATTGTAAATCTCACACAGATTTTTGAGGGGAAAAAATCATTAGGCTTCTTTAAGAAAAATAAATAAATTAAGTTGTTTTTAATGGCGTTCAAATAATTAGACATGCTATAACAATTTGGGTAAACATAAAAAACTTTAATCGGTAACCAGTGATGAGAGAATGTAAAATTGGGTAATATGATCATATTTTCTTGATCTGGTAAGGACTCTAGCCACTGCATTTTGGACTACCTGTAGCTTGTTTATTGAAGATGCAGGACAACCACCTAGCAGTGCATTACAATAGTCCAGTCTAGAGGTCATGTATGTATGAACTAGCTTTTCTGCATCAGAAACAGGTAGCATGTTCCATAACTTGGCAGTGTTTCTAAGATGGAAGAATGCTGTTTTTGTAACATGTGAAACATGATTTTTTAAAAGACAAGTTGCTGTCTAATATAACACCCACATTTTTGACTGTAGATGAAGTAACAGTATATCCGTCTAGATGCAAATTGTAATCTACTAGATTCTGTTTACTGTTTTTTGGTCCAATAGGTAATATCTAGGTCTTATCTGAATTTAATAGGAGAAAATTATTGGTTATCCAGTCTTTTAAATTTTTAACATACTCTATTAGCTTAGATATTTTAGAAGTTTCATCTGGTCTTGATTGGTTGAAATATAAAGTTGAGTATCACCAGCATAACAAAGGAAACTAATCCTGTATTTTCTAATAATATTACCAAGGGGCGACATTTATATTGAAAATAGCAGAAGGCCTAGGACAGATCCTTGTGGCACTCCATACTTTACCAGATTTAAATGAGTTGATTCTCTGTTTAAATAGACAAAGTTATAGTGATCTATGAGTATGTCATGATCTATAGTGTCGAACACAGCACTAAGTTCAAGTAAAACTAGCAATGAGATGCAGCCTTGATCAAGACGCAAGAAGCCAATCATTTGTAATTTTTACAAGAGCAGATTCTGTGCTATGATGGGGTGAATATATATATAAATATATATATATATATATATATATATATTGCAGGAAGGAGCACAATTGAGCAGACACAACGGTTTCTAAAATTTTATACATAAACGGAAGATTTGAAATGGGTCTGTAAATTGGCAGTTCAATAGGATCTAGTTGTGGTTTCTTAATAAGAGGATTAATAACCGCCAGCTTGCATGGTTTTGGGATATGACCTAAAGATAATGATGATTTAATAATATTGAGAAGCTTCTGCTAAAGGTAACAACTCTTTCAGTTATTTAGTGGGTACAGGATCTAATAAACATGTTGTTGGTTTAGATGTAGTAATAAGTTTATTTAAATCTTCCTGTCCTATAGTTGTAAAGCACTGCAGTTTTTCTTTGGGTGCAGTGAATGAAGCTGAATTGCAAGACGTTGTTGATTCTAAATTTTGTTATAGTATTTCTGATGCTATCTATTTTATCAGTGAAGACATTCATTAAGTCATCACTACTAAACTGTGAGGGAATAGTTAGTTCAGGTTACGTCTGATTAATTGTTAACCTAGCCACTGTGCTAAATAAAAACCTTGGGTTGTTTTGGTTATTTTCTAGGAGTTTGTGAATATGCCCTGGCAGTTTTTAGAGCCTGTCTATAGCTGTACATACTGTTTTTCCATGCTTTATGGAAATGGTCAGTAACATCATCACTTTGAGGTATGATATCTATATCAGTAAAATGCGATTCCATGCGATATAATTCTTTAGAATTCTGTATACGACCCTGGTGGTCTATACACAGTAGCCAGAGCAAGTGATATGATAGATTTCTTGTGCATATCTGACAGTGTATCATTAACCCTCTGAAGTCGATTAGCAGCGCCTAAGCGTTATGAGGCATTTTCTCCTGATAACCCCGAATGAACTTAAATTACACTTTCAGTTTTGATCGCACAGATAAGAGCAATACATCTGTCGAATCTGTAAAAGGGTCTACTTTTTTTGTATACAGACATAATAACAACAAATCTTTGTGAACTTATAAAATAAAGATAACAAACAAGGTGTGCTGTCTGCAGCCTTTGTCTGCGCTGATCTTCATTTACAAACACGCCATTAAAATGAACTGTAACTCCAGTGAATTCTCAACAAAGAGACATGAGAGATATATCTATATAAAGCCTGACATGTCTACTTTTAAACTAAACAAGTGCTGTTACAGACATCCCAAGTCTCCCGGAAGTCCTGGGAGTCTCCCGCATGATAATGATAGCGGCTCCCGATGCCCGCGAAATTAGTTAAAAATCTCCCGGAATCTAGAGCGAGCAAAGCATGCAGACAGAGACTCAGTTTAGAAAACCGTGTAGCTAAAGGCGACGGCAGAGAGGGAAAGGGAGCCAGAGACCTTGCGTGTAAAAAGTAGTGTGTAGTGTTAGAAGCGATATAAGACAGAGAGCATCCTGATTGGCCTGTTTGCAAATCAACCACTCAATTGTCAGTGTGGGCGGCTTTTTATCTCTTCTCCGAACCAAATTAATCAGTTATGTCTATCTGTGAAACAAGAGCACAATGGCAGAGGGAGAGTGCCCCTAAAAAAAAAAAAAAAAACAAGTATAAGACACATTTACGGCAGACTACACTGAAAGTCTTATAAGTGTCAAACATAATGACAGTCTTGCTCGCTGCACTATTTGTAACAGCGGCTTCAGCATTGCCCATGGCGGGTTAAATGATTGCAAAAGCATGTTGAGGTGAGTTGGACGCTTTCATTTTATGTGCATATTATTCAGGCTAGTTGCCAGGGCTACATGAAAACAACAAACTCCTTAGTCCTGTTTAAAGTTGCAATGGTGAAAATAAATAAAAGCAGTTTACATAAATAGTATAAGCAGCTTATATAAATAGTAAAAAGTAAGCTACATATTTAAACATAATTAACGAATAATTGCATAGGCCTATACCTTATAGAAATAATATTTTATGCTTTTTTATATATTTTAGTAAAGTCATGTTCTGTGGTGAAATATCATATCCTTGTCCTTCTTCCTCTTTTTTTTTTTTTGGGTGGGCTTGGGGGGGCTTCGGGATACCTCCCTGAAATGACTTTTTGCAGGTTGGGATGTCTGCTGTTATTCGGGATACCTCCCTGAAATGACTTTTTGCAGGTTTCCTGCTTTTTCACATCTCCCCTTCATTATCTTCTAATGTGACCACGCCAGCTGAACGCTTTTGAGATGATAATGTTTCACTGAAGCCGGCTTGAATAAGCCCACACAACAGAAGACAACGAGCGAGACTGTTCAAGTTTTTTTTATTTTACTGTTTGCTTCAACGATGAGGAATAAGACATAATTCACCCCAAAAAAAGATGTGATGTGGTTGAGGATTTGAGATTTGGATTTCCTCAAAAAAAAAAAAAAAAAAAAAAGAATGAAGCTTTTTTATTCAGCAGAGATCATAAACATGAGTAAGTCTCTTTTATTTATTTATATACTTGTACTAGTTTTTCACATAACGTGTAAACATTTTACTAGTTAGACTTTTTTTTCAAAGACTTTTTCCAAACTATAATTCCTGACTAAATGTATAATCAAGTGAAATATTATGAAGTTTCAATAACAATATACACTACTATACCATTCAAAAGCTTGATATAAATAATATAAATGTAACAAATAAATGTAACTGTAACAAATGTAACAAACAATGCTGTTCTTTCAATTTATCCCCCTAAAAACCTGAAAAAAATATTCTCAGGCTCTTTTCAACATTAATATTAATAATAATAATAATTGTTTAAACATTTTGTTTAAAAATGATAAATACCCATTTTTTTTTTTTGTAGAAAATCAGATTGTTAAAAGGATTTCTGAAGGATTGTGTGACTGAGTAATGTTGCAAAAAAAATTTCAGTTTGAAAGTCAGCTTTGATTGTTCCCTAATAAACTGTTTAACTGCACTCACAAGTGAATATTAAATTATGTTGTGGGATAATTAAATATATTCTAAATAAACTGGCAAACATAAAATATATACATTTATTTTGTCCTCACATTCTTTCTTCTAGTAACTCATCCCCTCTCAGTGACACAGCTGACTGAATGGCTCATATTATGCAGCTCATTATGTGTGGGTCTTTGTCTTCTCAGGTGTAAATCACAATGATATTCATGATAGTTGACGCCTACTGGCATATGACTTTTACCAACAAAAAAGTGTCTTAGAAAATTTAAATCAATATATTGTTTTCTGTAAGGTGAGTAAACAAGATGATTTTCACATCATTTAGAAAAAAAAAAATTCTTGGCTACAAGCTCCAGTTCTCTAGAAGTCCCGGGAACCAAGTGTTCTGTATGTGTTTTATGGCCTTATTCAAGTGATTTAACATTTTTAGTTTTTCACTAACCACGATAACATTTTTTTTTTCTCAAAAACACCATCATGTACATACATGCTGCTCACATATTATTATTATAGCCCAGTTTGTGCTGATAACAGTGAGATTAGACATAAATTTAGCCATTTAGATATTTATAAGAAACTGAAAACGCACAAATGTCAGGGCATGACAAAACTTCTCCAGGCCCCAAAAATACCCTTAGACTCCAGAGGGTTTTAAGCAGAAGTATTCAAAGTGATTTAAACCTGGATCCTGTTTTCTGGGTAACATTGAGAATATCAACTATATATTGGTTGCATGACAGCTCCCCCAGAACCAGTCTGACGGGGATCAGGCTTAAAACTCGTAGTTGGAGGGAGTAGCCTCATTTAGACCATATAAGAATCATTAGGTTTAAGCAAGGTTTCAGGTCAAGCAGAGTACAGCCGAACTATTATCTGTGATTATTTCATTTACAGTACACCACTGCTTTTGGGTCGTACACCACAACTTTGTTCACAGAACTGGGTCAAAACATGGGCCCTTGTAGCCTAGAATTTTTTGCCTAAAAATGGGTGGAAAAAATCATCTTTGGTTACTCGCTCAGCGGAAACAAAATAGATTGATTTTAAATTTTTCTAAGTATCATTTTTTTGTTTCGAAAGTGCATATGGGAGTAGGCCGTGCTTGACCCTGAAATTTTTGGGGTTCACACCGGAGACAGACAACAGGCCCGCATAATGAGCTGAAAAGAGAGCCTTTCAGCCAAGTGGGTGACTGAGCGGGAAGCCGTTCACAATAAAGGAATGTCGAGGACAAAATAAATCATGTATATTTTTTATGTTTGTAGTTTTATTAGCATATATGTAAGTATCCCACAAAATAACTTAAGATTCACTTGCGAAGTGCAGTTTAAAACAGTTTGTTGAGGAGCACTAAAAGCTGACTTTTCACAGTCTGATGTTTTTAGCATCATTACTCCAGTCACACGATCCTTCAGAGATCATTCTCAAATATTATGATTTGCTACTAAAAAAAATGTATTATTATAAACATTCTTATGATTTTTTGTGTGAAGTTAATTGAAAGAACATCACGTTTGTAACATGATTATTGTGTAAATTATCAACTTGGTGTGCTAAATAAAATTTGTAATTTCCTCGATATACTGACTCCCAGCTTTGGAATGTCTAGTGTTATTGTTACACTTGGCGTAAGACTGGAGTAATGATGCTCGAAAATCTAGCTTTGAATAACAGGAATATAAATTAATTTTAAACAGATAGTCAAACAGAAAAGTATTTATTTAAAATAGTAAAACTATTTCGCAATTTTACTGCTTAGCAAATGCAAACTTTCTGTATTTTGAGATCAAATACATGCAGGCTTGGTCAGCAGAAAGCTAATTCTTTACAAAACATTTAAAAAGCTTACTGCTTCAAAAAGTTTTGATGGTATTGTGTTCATTGTTGAAAATGTGAAATGAACGTCAATACCTCATATTACTTTTATATCTAATAGCTGTCTATGGTATATGTTAGACATTAAAAAAACAAATACCAAACAAACCAAAACAATCCTGGGGCATCGTGGAACATTGAGATGATGTAAATGAAAAACTCATATTGTGTGGTACTTGATAATACATGTAGTCAGGAATTATAGTGTGGAAATGTTATAACTAGTAAAATGTGTTACAAGTTATATGAAGAAACTACTACAAGTAGATTAAGACTAAAAAGAACTTACTCTATGTTAATGATTTCTGGCTGGGTCTAAACCTATTGAATTATCTCTGGTTCTGAGGTAAATCCAAGATAGTAGTAATAGTCTCAGCAAAAACGCGAACAGTAACAGATAAAAAAAAACGTGCAGTTACAGTTCTCGACTGCTTTGTTTATTGAGTGGGAATAAGGAGGTTTACCCGCCTGCGAGCTCACAGTGGAACGATTTGTTAATAGCCAATAGCTCGATCGGCACGTGGGCGGTGGTACGCATTATGATATAATGAAGGGAGCTGGAACACGAACTGGGAACATAGCGTTTGTTTTCATCATGTGATTAATTGAATAGTCACATGAGAGAGTTGTTTTCGGATAAGACACTTGATCAGATTTAAAGTACGTGACATGTCAAGCTTGTGCTATAGATCTATCGTCTATCGGTCTCTGTGTGTGAGTATTTGCGGAGGAGGTTACAGTGTCATTTTAAATGACGTGTTTTCTAATGAAGAATCACACAGAACCAAGGCGGCGAGGATCAGCGCACTCTCTGTTTGTTTTCTTATTATATAAAATTGCCTCAAAGTTTGTGTTGTTGTTATGTGTGTATTCAAAATATCAAAAGTAGACCCTTTACAGATTCGATTTGATGTATCTGCTCGTAAATGTAAGATCCAAAACTGAAAGGTGTAATTTAGGACTATTATCGTCCGCTGTCTTAGAAGGAATATGCCCCAAAATGCGTTTCCACGGGTTTGGCGACTCCAGCGGGTTAATGAACATGAGACGTTGCATGTTCAATAGCCTGGGGGCTGCACGGCGGAGACCCCTCATTTTGAGACCACTACAGTCAACTCACAGTGCACTATCCCTGTAACTAAAGACCACTCTGGTTACTAGCGTTCAGCATCAGTCAAGCAAATGGCGGACTTGTTTAGGCACTCTCTGTTGAGGCCCCTACCTGCCTTGAGTTGCGGGTCCATAGTGACGACTTAAGGTCATCCTGAAGGCCAAGAGCTTGGTTATGTACATAAGGTGCTATACACCACATTTAGAGCCACAGGTCATTACGTTCTCTGTGGTTTCCTCCATGAACAGGAGTGGAGTTTTTTCTCTGTCCAGGTCAGGGGTTGTGAGAGCAGTTATATGAGCGGTTCTTCAGTAAGGCTTTGTCCAAAACAAACTCTTTGGTTTCAGTGGCCAACACCAAAGGCATAAGGTCAGCAAAGGCTGTAGGAAATTACAGGTGGATTTTTTGTGCTTATTAACGCTAGCACACTCTTCTTTGGAGCTGCATATCCCATTGGGGGTATGAGCCCACTCCCACCAGAGGCACTCCACACAAGCCTCTTCCTGTGGTGTGTGGCTAGCAGCTGTGTCCATTGCAGAAGTGTGTGCAAGGCGGCCGGCTGTGCTATTCGCTGTCTACATTTAATAGGTGTTATGACCTGGAGTCCCTTGCCTTGTAGGCGAGGGGGACACCTTTCTGCATAGTCGGCACGCACCTGCCATCTCTGGGGGGACAGCTGTGAGCAGGGTGTTGGCGTGTAGCACTGCTCAAATTCGCCACAATTGCCTTACTTGTATGCTCCCAAGCGCCTCCTGGAGTGCCAGGTATGTACGATCTTTCTTTGGAATGGAGTTACCCAGGCTGGCCAGACCTCTGTGAATTTGGCCCGTTGCCTTGAGGGGATTTCTCGGTTTTTCCATTAAGTGTAGTAATCCAGTGAGATTTTTGTATGCAAAGAGTCTGAAAAACAGCCAGTCTTTATCACAGAGATCAGATCTCGCCATTCATCCAGTCCATCTGAGATGACAGTGAAAAAGCTGAGAGAGACTAAACCCAGAAGAAACTGTGGCAAACATCTCCAAGACTCTGCGAAGAAACCTTACTGCAAGAAGATGCTGAAAAACTACACTACCAGTCAAAAGATTTTGAACAGTAAGGGTTTTTATTTATTTTTTTAAAGAAGACTCTTCTGCTCACAAAACCTGCATTTATTTGACCAAAATACAACCGCAAGTTGATCCAAAGTAGATTCAAAGTTGATATATTGTGACCTGTCACAGAACCAGTGACACAAGTCGGCAGCACAACTTTCGAGGCATAATGAGAAAGAAGTCGTTTTTTTTTTCTTTTTTTTTTTTTTATAGTGGTGATTTTCGTTCTTTTTTGCAGGAATCTAGTTAAGTTGAGATCACGAAGAGAAGCTCTACCGTGTGTTTGATAGATAGCAGTCATTGGTATACTTTAAAAGTCGTACATTTGAGGTTGAAATCGGCTTGTTTTTCGGAGAATTCTAGGCACGCAGTAGGGGCGTGTCATTGTCTGTGTGTATTTTCATACTGGATAAGCCGGCTTTGTGGCTTTGTTATTGCCCCCCCGCCACTCCAAGGGTGTGGAAGCGTGGGCTAATTATTATGACAGCGCTCTGGCCGGCGGGAAAATGTTTTGAAGTACTACTTCGACAAGCGCTCACTGATTCTGAAGACGATCTGAGCGACGATGGAAAGCGGGCATATAAGACTGAATAATTATCCCTAATCTACAACTGAGCGAAGATAAAGACGAGGAAGAATGTATCGGACTGGCGTCAGACGAGTTGGACCGTAAGAGTATCAGAGGCTATATCGATAGTAACATTTGATGGGGATAAAGACAGAGAAATGGGGAAAATCCGTAACTTTGACTGTAAATAGTGCTACACGAGGAGAAAAGAGAACTCTCTGCATGGGAGGACAGTCCTGTAGCCAGAAGCTTTCTCCAGACATTATGTTACACATACGGCCGGATGGTCTTTAGCTGCGGAAAAAGAGTGGCAGGACATGCAAATTATTTGGACATTTAGAGGCAAACAGACGCACAGTGCAAACTTCGGAGATGGTAACATCCACAAAGAAGACCCCGACAAAGAGAAAATGTGCCCGAACGACGTATTTCATTGGAGGCAACGAGATCTGCAAGAATACTCTTTTCTGTTTCTTATGGGGTGAGTTTCCATTAACATCAAAGTTTGTCGTTTTGTTAAAAATTAAAAATGATGGCCAGATTTTAAAGGAGTGTCTTGCAACGTTATCTACAATGCACAAGTTCAAATAGAGTTTTTTGACAAAAAAGGTTTATAAAAAGATTAAAACTCACATATTTCAGCCTCTAAATCATTTTTTATAAAAGTCAACAAAAAGATAAATTACTGACATTTTACAATGACATTATCTTTATTATTAATAGTATGCGGTCCGATTTTTCCCGTGGCGTGTGTCGTGGTTAGGCAACATGCATCTTTACAGGGGGTATGGCTTATCTAAAATGAGATGTAAATGAGCCCTATTGTCACTCCCAGCAGGTGAGAACAGGTGAGAAACTGCACAATCTTAGAGGCCATTTTCTCCCTTTTGAGCTTTTTTGAGTGCCTACCTTCAAATGGCCATAAACTTCTCCAAATATGATCAGATTTCCATGTGTGTTACACATCGTTGAAATAGCTTGGAGTTACACGTTCAGGATATGTGAATCATTCTCAAAATGCCCCAGAACCGACTTGTGTCCCTACTTTCCGTTGATTGGTCACATTTTAAAATGTAGTTTATTCCTGTGATTTCAAAGCTCAATTTTTAGCAATATTACTCTAGTCACATGATCACAAAAAAATAATTTTAATATTCTGATTTACTACTTAAAAACTATTATTATTATTATTATTATTATTATTATTATTATTATTAGGGCTCAAGCCTGGAGGGCGAGAGCCCTATTGTTTTCCTTAGGATTATTAGGGCTCAAGCCTGGAGGGTGAGAGCCCTATTGTTTTCCTTAGTTTCTTGGAATTGCTCCGTTTCTTCTTCTTCTTCTTCTTCTTCTTCTTCTTCTCCGCAATGAGTCGCATTTTTGAGGGGCCTAAACATGCTCCAAAACTCACGAAAAACTTTGCACACGCATCAGAACTGGCGACAAATTTACATCTGATATAGGTTTCAGAAGTGGGTGTGGCAAAATGGCTCCGATAGCGCCACCTATTGAAATTCAACGGAGTGCGCCTCGAGCTACGTTTCCCGTACATGCATGAAAAATTGGTACACACGTGTAGCACACCATTATCTACAAAAAAGTCCTCTTGGTTCAAAATCCAAAACCCAACAGGAAGTAAGTTATTTTGAATTTTCCTGTATGATTTTTGTGCAGTTTTTGCCATTTTCCATGCTTCGTACTTGACAAACTCCTCACTACAGTTTTAATCGGATTGTCTTCAAATTTGGTGAGGGTCATCATAAGACCTTTGTGATGTTAAATTGCGAAGGTTTTGAGTTTTTCGTCAAGGGGTGTGTCCCTGGCGGCCTGACAAAGTTTGATGTTTCGCAGTGAAACAGGAAGTTGCTGTAACTCAGGCAAGCAATGTCCGATCTGCCCCAAACTTCAGATGTGTGATAGGTGTTCTGTCCTGAACAAACACTCATGACCAAATTCAGTTATAGTCATAGCGCCACCTGCTGGCAACAGGGAGTGACATGGTTAAAACTGTTATGGACTCCTAGGAACATATTAAAAGTGTCAGCATGTGTTAATAGGCTGGAGCAAAACATGCTAGAAAACATACCTATACAGACTGTGCTAGCAACACTTAGCTAAGTGCTAAAGCATGCTACTAATGCAGTGAAAAAAGGAAGTTGCTGTAACTCAGGCCAGCAATGTCCGATCTGCCCCAAACTTCCAAACGTTTGACAAGAGTCCTGTCCTGAAAACACATCAACATGCCCGTATTCGGTATAGTCATGGCGCCACCTATTGGCAACAGGAAGTGTCCTTGTTTAACACTGTTATGGACGCCTTGCAAAATAATAAAAAGCATCAACATGTGTTAAATAGGCTGGCAAAATTCTAGAAGCATGCTAAAACATGCTAGCAACACTTAGCTCAGTGTTAAAGCATCTATTAATGCAGTGAAATAGAACATTACTGTAACTCAAGCATACATTGTCCAATCTGCTTCAAACTTCACAAGTTTGATTAGAGTCCTGGCCTGAAGGCATCTACATGTTCATATTTGGTTATAGCTATAGAGCTATAGCGCCACCTACTGGCAACAGGAAGTGACATGTTTTTCACTGATATGCACTATTAGCAAACAAAAGAGTATGCATTGTGTGCTAAAACACACAATGGACTTGTAACCAGAAGGTCGCAGGTTCGAGTCTCGGTGCTGGCAGGAGTTGTAGGTGGGAGGGAGTGAATGAACAGCGCTCTCTTCCACCCTCAATACCCATGGCTGAAGTGTCCTTGAGCAAGGCACTGAACCCCAAGTTGCTCCCCAGGCGCTGGATATAGCTGCCCACTGCTCCGGGTGTGTGTTCACGGTGTGTTCACTTCTCACTGCTGTGTGTGTGCACTTGGATGGGTTAAATGCAGAGCAACAATTTCGAGTATGGGTTACCATACTTGACAAATGTCACGACTTTCACTTTTTTTTTTTTTTTTACTTAAAAATGCTAGAAATATTCTCAAACATGCTAACAACATTAACTAAGTGCTAAAGCATGCTATTAATCCTATGAAACAGGAAGTTGTTGTAACTCAGGCAAGCAATGTCCGATCTGCCCCAAACTTTCATAACGTTTGATAGGTGTTATGCCCTGAACAAACACCCATTCCCAAATTCAGTTTAGAGACATAGCGCCACCTGCTTTGTAAACAGATGTGACATGGTTAACACTGTAATGGACTCCTAGGAACATATTAAAAAGTGTCAACAAGTGTTAAATGGGCTGGTAACATGCTAGAAACATACTTATACATGCTAGTAGCACTTAGCTAAGTGCTAAAGCATGCTACTAATGCCGTAAAAAAGGAAATTGCTGTAACTCAGGCAAGCAATGATCAATCTGCCCCAAACTTCAAACGTTTCACAAGAGTCCTGTCTGGAACACATCGGAATAACATGCCCTTATTTGGGTTATAGTCATAGCGCCACCTACTGGCAAAAGGAAGTGTCATGTTTAACACTGTTATGGACTCCTGGCAACATATTAAAAAGTGTCAGGAAGTGCTAAATACACTGGCAACATGTTAAAAACATACTAAAACATGCTAGTAGCACTTAGCTAAGTGCTAAAGCATGCTACTAATGCAGTGAATAAGGAAGTTGCTGTACACAACATGCCTGTATTTGATTATAGTCATAGCGCCACCTGATGGCAACAGGAAGTGGCATGTTTAACACTCTTATGGACTCCTTGCAAAATAATAAAAAGCATCAACATGGTGTGTAAATAGGCTGGCAAAATTCTAGAAGCATGTTTAAACATGCTAGCAACACTTAGCTCAGTGTTAAAGCATGCTATTAATGCAGTGAAGTAGAACATTAGTGTAACTCGTGCATACTATGTCCAATCTGCCTCAAGCTTCAACAAGTTTGATTAGAGTCCTGGCCTGAAGATATCTACATGCTCATATTTGGTTGTAGTTATAGTGCCACCTACTGACAACAGGAAGTGGCATGTTTTTAATACTTTTATGCACTATTAGCAACACCGTAAATATGCCATTGTGTGCTAATCATGCTAGAAATATTCTCAAACATGCTAGCAAAACTTACTATGTGCTAAAGGATGCTATTATTACTATGAAACAGGAAGTTTTTGTAACTCTTGCATACAATGCCCAATCTGCCCCAAACTTCATACGTTTTATAAGAGTCCTGGCCTGAACTCATCTTTAGGCCAATATTTATTTATAGTCTTAGTGCCACCTGCTGGCAACAGGAAATTACTACTTTTACATACACTAACTTAAATGTGCAATGTCTGATCTGCCCGAAACTTTGCATGTTTGGTAAAAGTCCTGGTCTGAAGACATTTACATGCTGATGTTCAGTTGTGATCATAGCGCCACCTGTTGGCAGCAGGAAATGTGGCACAAATATTTACCATTTTAAACGCATATGGTCCAACGTTCGCTGATCTCCTATGGCCACCTGGTGGTGTTGAGCCCGGGTGCGAGGGGCCCTTTCATCGCTGCTTGCAGCTATATTTATTCTTCTTATTCTTATTCTTATTATTTTTTTTCCAACGTCTCGGGGGCTTTTGGGGCCCTTAACATGCTTAAAAAGTCTTGAAAATTGGCACACACATTGGAACCTGCGGCCATTAGGGCCGCGGCAGAGACTGATACACACGGGCGTGGCACAGGGGCTCTACAGCGCCCCCTGGAATATGGAGGGCCATATATCATACATACTTGCACGTAGACGTATGAAACTCGGTACACATATAGATCTCATCAATCCAAACAACTTTCGTATTGTGGCTATTAGGAGTCAAAGTTATAGCGCCACCAACTGGCAGCAAGAAGTGTGTCATTTTCAAAATGCTTTGAATTCAGCATCTTATTTTTACTCAATTTGCTTCCAACTTCATCAGAATAATGTCAAAACACGGCCGATGTAAAACTGTTGAGGGGATATTGATATCTTATACAGTGTTGCCATGGCAACATGTCAAACTGGAATATTTTTGCGGTGATTTTAAGGCAGATAACATGCTTAGAATTTCATGAAACTCAGAACACATATCAGTATTAATGATAGCTAGACACTGACAAAAGGTCATAAAAGGGCGTGGAGGAGGCACTCTATAGCGCCACCTTTTGTCAAAAGTGGGGGGGTTAGTTTTAGCTACAGGCACCAAACTCGGTACATAAATTGTTCTTATCTAGACGGACAACTTTTTAATTTACAGTCATCAGCTACGACCAACAGGAAGTCGGCTATTTTGATTTGAATATGGATTTTTGCCTCTGTGTGAGGAGTGTATGTGTGCTGAGACTTCCATTGTCTGAGAAAAATTGCGCCTCTACAGGAGCAATTCCCGGGACTGAGAGGGAGGAGTCTCGCTTAGTTTCACTTTTAAATCGGTTAAAAATACAAATAAATAAATAAATGTAATTCACACTGACAAGCTAAACCAACATATCTTATTATTACTGGGTCAGGGCTTATTTATAATTGATGTATGGCCAGAGAACAGTGAGACAGACGAGAGATAAATCACCGCTGCATCAGCGCGTTCAGTCTCAACGAGCTCACAACAAACGCGTTTATTCTTGTTTAATAGCTTTTAAAAATAAAATATTACAGCGATTGCACACAATCCACCAATTAGAACACACCAAGAGCTAAATTCAGATGTTTGTGAGTGTTAAAATGAAATATTTGCTGCATCCTGTCTGACAGCGCGAGACTTCTGAACACTTGAAGGGAAAAAAGTCTACATACAGAAACTACAGCCTTTTACATGAAAACACTGCGGCGGACCAACACAAAACAATTAGAAGAACATATTATAGAGATGAAAATGAGTGTTTATGAGTGCTTGTGAGATTTTATTTGTCTAAGGGCTGAACATCACATCGATTGCTCTGCACTCCAGAACACGGTGATGGCTTTTCGGCGAGAGCGGACAAATAAATACACATTTCATTCACATGGATAAGCTGAACCAACATGTTATTATTACCGGGTCAGATCTCATTATAATTGATGTTTGGCCAGAACAGTGAGAAAGACCAGAGAGAAATCACCGCTGCATCAGCGTGTGCAGTCTCAACGAGCTCACAATAAAAGCATTTTTATAATTTTAAGAGCTTTTTAAATAAAATATTACCGCGATTTTACACAATCCACCCATTAGAACACAACAAGAGCTAAATTCAGGTGTTTGTGAGCTGTTTAAAAGTGTAAAATTAAAGACTGTTTGACAGCGCGAGGCAGTCTAAGGCAGAATAACATCGATCTCTCGAGCTTCAGAGGACGCTGTTTTTTTTTTTCTTTTTTTTTTTTTTTTTTTTTCTTCTGGCTTTTCGTCGCAAGAAGGAACAAATCACGCACAAGATTATTTCAAAATACATAATAGCTTGGCAATATAAACGAAAACAGCCACGTGAAACATAAACTGTTGAGAAATAAATCTGAAGTGTATCATGATACTGGATTTTGAATATTAAAGTGACTGCATTTTCCAGCTGCTTTCTGTCTTCAATTTTAATCTATAAAAAACAAAAAATCATTCGTCTTAGCTGCTTTTTTTTTTTTTTTTTGTATGTATTCATGTATTTATTATTTATTTATTTTTATTTTTTTTTGCTCTAACAAGAATTAATCTATATTTATTTAAATCTATTACATGTTAGTTTACTTTTGATTTGTCAATTTCTGCATCTAAACACCTAAAAACCTAAAACATGCTCTATTAAACTATTGTTAGCAATTTCTTTATCGTCCAATTTAACTGGTGTACACACTTTTATTTTCATAATAAACTTGGTTTTTTTTTTTAGATTGTTTGACAGTTACAGGGGTCTATAATAAATAGTAAAAGGTTTTGTTCAAGCTGCTTAAAATGTTTGAAGTAGGCTATTTTTTTAAATGTAAATCCTAAAAAAAAAAAAAAAAAATTGGAAAACAGCCATATTTACGGAAAGGTGCTTAATCTATAGAAAAAAACCTATGAATTAAATTAGTGTTTCATTTTTAGTAATGACCATTTTTGTTGTCATAAAAACCTTCTTCATTACAATACAAAATAACAATTGTCAATAGTAAATATTATGAAAACAATAAATGTTGTATTTTTCATCATGATATAGTTTATGTATTATAATTGTAAAAACAAACACAAATTTAGCAACTCACATAGTAATCATTCAACACTGCTTAAAAATGTAAGTTGAAAAATAAACTCTTAAAGCATGAAATAAGATACAGAATCAGTAAATTAGATTTTAATGTGGGTTTATTATCAGTAAACTAATCATTAAATATTTATAGTCATTCAAAAAATATTGGCCCCTTTCATAATGTTGTCCAAAAATTAAGGCCACAATGCTAATGTTGTCCACTCGATGGCGCCACAGGATAGAAAATACTTCAAGATCTGTTCAAAGACTTGAAAATTTTTCATTTATGTGCATAAATAAAAAATGCATAAACATTCATTATTTTTTTATAAACTTTAATAAAGCCCGATATAGTAATTATGCAAAAGTTATCATCTCCTAAATACCATTAATTTTTGTTATTTTAATTGTATTGACAACATATTTCTCAAGTTATCACACATTACTGAAAAAGTGTTGAAGGAACACTATATTAGTTATCTATTTTCATGTTGTGCATATAATAGTACTCACATAAGGACATAATTTACTTGAAAAGAGACACGTTCATTGTGTAACTGCATCATCTACACAAACCACTGTGCCTGGACCCCTAATAATCACCTTGACTTAAACCACATTGTTTCAGTTACCTTCTGTGTCTTTGGCCACAACGCTTCAGTGACAGGGATGTGAAATAGCAAACAGGGGAAAAAAATAAAAGGCATGACTTTATTTGCATCCAGCTGGCCAACTCTATTACAGACTTTTATTAGAATAGAAAATAGCAAGGGTTCAAATAAATAGTTTATTAATCATTCACTTTCTTAATGACTATTGTTCTGTGTATGGGATTTCAAAGTCTTGATGCTTCGGATTAACCCATTAATTGCCGTATCCCTTAAAACCTGACTGCCAGAGGGTTACTGTAAAGGCTTGTGCCCCCGCCCGCTGGGCACAGTTTACCTGATGCCACCAGGGTGGCGTTTGCGCTGATGGCTTGAGCCCGCCATCGCTGCTTGCAGCTATATTTATTATTATTATTATTATTATTATTATTATAATTATGTTGAAAACAGCTGAGTAGAATTCAGGGTTTCTTTGATTAATAGAAAGTTCAGAAGAACAGCATTTATATGAAATAGAAGCCTTTGTGACATTATAAATGTCTTTGTAAACAATTTTGATCAATATAAAACACCCTTGCTAAATAAGTATTAATTTCTTTATAATAGAAGAAATTACCCCTCCACCCCCAAGCTTTGTCACTGAAGAATGGAGTAATAAGCCTGAAAATTTTGCTTTGATCACAGGAATAAATTACATTTTAAAACAGTGTTAATTTCATTAACGAAGACTATGACGAAAAATATTCGTTAACGAACATTTTTTCTGTGACTAAGATGAGACGTTGACGAGCTAAAAATAATATCTGATGACGAAATTGACGAAATTTATGCCACGTTTTTGTTAACTAGACGAGACTGGACTATAATGTTATTTGAGGACTACCAGACATTCAAAATGCATCCTATAGGCTTTTGTCTTTCAAAATATGCGTCCCTGTCATTGGACAGCGCGCGATCAGTTCTCAGTGCTCAAATACACACACAACAGTCCAAATGTTTATCCTGTAGAGTATCTCACGTAAATACAGTAGGTTATGGATTAAGTGAACGTGAACAGGTGGGTGAAAACTGAACATGTGTCAGTATTTTATGCATGCCTTCCGTCTTAAAAGGACAGCATTCCAAGTTGCTTCTTTTTACCTTAAAGGGAAAGTTCACCCAAAAATGAAAATTGTCATAATTTATTCAAGATTTTCCAAATTTAGTCCTTGATTCAAATTGCTCATAAGCTTAATTGATTTGGTCTAAAGAGAGAAGAATTAATGATTATTTTAATTTGAAAACTACATATAAAATAGCTACCAAAATAAATTTTGGTAACTACAGTTTGGCTAGACTAAAACTGTGAAAGACTCAAATGACTAAAATGTGACTAAGACTATTAAGCATTTTCGTCTCAAGACTAAGACTAAATCAAAAATGCCTGCCAAAATTAACACTGTTTTAAAATATATTTAAACAGAAAGCAGTTATTTTAAATTGTAAAAAAAAAAAAAAAAATCACAATATCACTGCTTTTGCTGTTTTTTGGATCAAATAAATGCAGGCTTGGTGTGCAGAAGAGACTTAAAAATAAACATTAAAAATATTACTGTTTTTTTTTTTAAGCTTTTGAATGGCAGTGTATGTACAACTGTATCAAGCACAAAAGCTGTTTTAAATGCAAAAGGTGGTCACACCAAAAGTTTAGTTAATAGAAGTTTACATTTACATTTAATCATTTAGCAGACACTTTTATCCAAAGCGATAAAATTGATAAGTTAATTGATAAAATCTATTTATGGCATTACTTTTTAAAAGCATTCTCTCTTTACAGCATTTTTAAATAAAACTTTTACTAAAACTTTTCACAGTCCTGTAGTTTTGAAGGTAGATTTCTTCAAGCATCTTGGAGACGTTGCCACAGTTCTTTGGGATTTAGTCTGTCTTGTCTTTAGATTTTATCATCCAGCTATCCCTTGTGGAGTAATGGCCTGTCTTTAGGTATCTCCTCCATGCTCTTAAGACTATAAAGGGAGACACATTAAACCTCTTTGCTGTAGCGCATTAAGCCATCCTGGAGGAGCTGGCACCTGTACAATCTTATTAGGTTGAGGAAGAGCCTTAAAAAAAACACAAATCTAGAGACAAAGTCAAGGATAAGGAGAGAGCAATTGTCTGTGACCACCTTCACCTTTATTTCTATAGCACTTTTAACAGTAAAGATTGTGTCAAAGCAGCTTTACGGGGTTAAATAAGAAATTAGTGCATCAATAATGCAACAGTAAACACTCGATTTTCAGTTAAAGGCAGTTGGTCATTGAATTCAGTCATGTCATTATCCAGTTCAGTTCAAACAGTATCTGTGCAGTCAAGTCGACGATATCACTGGAAACTGTGTGCTCAACTAAGCAAGCCAGAGGCGACAACGGCAAGGAACCAAAACACCATCTGTGACTGAATGGAGACCCAAAAAAACCTTGGGAAAAACCAGGCTCAGTCAGGGAGCCAGTTCTCCTCTGGCCAGACGAACCAGCAGTTTTGTTCCATGCTGCAGCAAAGTAAGATTGTGCAGAGGTTCCCATGGTCTTGTGTGCCAGTGGCCATCTAGGTTATGAGGTCATCACTGGGGGATCTGTCCCTCCAGGGCTCATCTAGTTGACGTGGTCTCCGTTGACATTCAGAGCTGTAGAGATCATCTCTCTAGGTGCTGCACAACCATCTGGACTGGATACGGACTGGAACAGAGTGACTGCAGTGACTATCTGATCTGGATACAGACTGGATCTAGGTGGCTACAGTGACCTTGGAATATAAAAACGAAACAGACTAATATTAGGGACGATGCTGTTCTTCTTATGATGTAATAAGTAAATCAGATGTTGTGGATCATGTTCCCGGTTCCGGTTGACCTAATTAATGCAGCCTAACAATCCTTTAATGGATTTGAATAATGGAAATGTGTTTCGTGTGTTATGTGTAAGCCAGGTTAAAGTGATGAGTCTTTAATCTAGATTTAAACTGACAGTATGTGTCTGTGTTTAAAATCTATAACGATTTTTCAATAACAAGCAAGCCCAGTTCAGTGTTGACAGAACTGGGCTGTTATGGTCATACTTCCTGTTCCTAGTAAGAACTGTAGCTGCTGCATTTTGGACCAGCTGGAGTTTATTAAGCACACAGAGCATCCACCCAATAAAGCATTACAATAATCTAACCTTGAGGTCATGAATGCATTAATTGTTTCTGCATTTGCCATTGAGAGCATAGGTCATCATTTAGATATATATTTTAGATGGAAAAATGCGGTTTTACAAATGCTAGAAATGTGGCTTTTGAAGGAAAAGATTATCAAATAGCACACATAGGTACCTAACTGATGACGAATAATGGGCAGAGCAGCCATCAAGTGTTAGACAGTGTTCTAGGTTATTACGTGTGGAGGTTTTATGCATGGACATCGGCACTCCAGGACCGACCCACACACACACACACACACACACACACACATATATATATATATATATATATATATATATATATATATATTATATATTATTAGGCATGGGCCTAATTCAAGGTACAGTAGGTGGCCATCCAAAACGTTGCTTCTACCGCCACTCGTACCGACGCCGCGTTTTGTGTAGTGTATTTGCAGATTTTGACCGCTGAGTGGCGCTTTAATCACAAGTTATCAAACAAGCGCATCAAAGCACATTTTCGCAAATAGAAGTCAGTTTTGCCTCGCTGATGTGTTACATTTGACTGCTGCAGTCAGGGAAAATGAAAGAAAAACACTGTAGTTAAAATATTTAATATTCACAGATGGAAGTTTGGTACTTATGAAGTTATGTACATTTCTTAGAATGAATTTAAGCAGGATAAATGTCAAGCCTGTGCCTGTGCTTATATTTTCTCTAAGCTACACAGTATTACACCATATTTTAGATTTGACCACATTTAATAGGTGTGCAGTAGTTATTTATATAATATGAATTATGTGTTATATTATTCAAAAGAAATTGTGGTTTACTTTGCATCGGAGCATTAAAAGTGGTAGCCTATTTTAGTGAGCTAGGCTACATGGATTTATATGCAAAATGTCAATCTTCTCATATATTAGGCCTATATTTTAATTTATATTTTAAAATTCCTTTAATAAAACAACATGCAGCTTTTTGTTATTTGTTACCTGTCCGTTATTTTGACAGACAAATTCTTGGGAAAATATATTTGTCTGTACACTGATTAAGAAATTGTTGCGTTTTATAAATAATTTATTTTATTAAAACGTGAGGCACTGTATAAATTTCGTTCCCATTATTTAGGCCTGATTAAAACAAGAAACGAATAAATTAAACCTGCACGATTTTAGCTAAATCATTGAAATTCTAAAGAATGGAGTGATTAATAAAACGTCCTCACGATTAAACTCAAGTTCTCTCATTATAATCACCAAAGTGCAAATGATGTAAAAAAAAAAAAAAAAGAGCTTCATTAATAGACAACTTTTTAAAAAGGAGCCTTCTTTACTTGCTTTCATATAATTTAAGTAAAAAAATTAAATTGCAGCCTCATTTAAATGCAGGTGTGTAAAATGTCTGCGTGCAAGATTTGCGCGGCGCGAGTGATGCTGAGTGCACGCACAGCATTTATTCTTATTTGTTTTATCTTCTTTACAAATCTTGTTTGGTTTTATTTTGGATACATGTAATGTAATGTAAAAAAATAATTTACGTTGTAATGCATATGCAAAATGTGTATTATTATTCATATTCAGTGTTTGTGCGAAAATTATAATGCGCATGCAGGACAAGGGATGCGCCCTCTAGATCACTTGAATTTTTTCCTGATAATGAATTAACTCCGAAAATTGTGGTGTCTCACATACATGAGAAATTATATCTACAGAAAGCTTGAAAGTGTCTTTTAAATGAATCAATGTCAAAATGAAAGCATTATGTAATCTGTGAAGGTTGTATTTCTCTCTTAAAGGCGCGTTCATGTGGAGAGAGCCAGCACTGGTGAATTCATCTTGCAGCCGACAAGTGAAAACATTTGTTTATGAATAAATAATAAAAATGTCTCCTTTTTTCACAATTATTGGGCAACTTCTGCCTGTGCTTTGTGGCAAACTTAATGCATGTGCTTGAGCGCGCGGGAATATATTAAGGCTCATTATGGATTATAGATGTTAATTTCAATATAACCTCTGATTAGTTGAATAATGACAATGAAACGACTAGTAGCTAGAAAAATGTTACGTGGGAGGCAGACCTATTAAATACCCTCTAGACATCTGTTAAAGTTTTTAAAGCATTTTATATGCGTTTGCACACAAATGTCTTCTGCTTCAGGACGGGTCCTAATGGAGAGATACCTTAACACTGATTTTTCCTCTGAAACAAAAACAAAAAATTTGGAAATAAAATTGATATTTTATGTTTAAGAATGGCCAGCCCTTCTCTGCAGATATTGTTGCTTCTTGGTTTTTTGTGCAGTTTGTAAAATAGGCTACAATAATATAATAATAATAATAATAATTTTCCAAAAAAAAAATGTGTCATGTCTGTAGTGTCATGTGTATTCCCAAATCTAAAAAGCCTATATTATAAAAAATCATAGACAGATCAAACTAATGGTCTGGACTCTGTTTGGGGATTTAGTAACCAACAATAAAGAGGATGGTTAAATATATTGGTTATGAAAAGGCTACATTCTGTGAGAATTTATTTTTCATAGTCTAAACAAATATTGTTTAGACTAAACTAAATAAAATTAACGCAACACAGTTTGCGAAATTATTATATTATGTTTTTTTTTTTAGTTAAGGCAACTACCTCTGAAATTAAGTTATTATAACCAATAAACTATATTGCACTAGTAGTCAACATTTGAAGTGGATCAAAACCTTTCTTCACAGTGTGCCCTAAAACCAAAAGGACGAGGCAATTGTCCTATCTAAACCTGTTCTGCAAGTTTGAGACACCTCAGGAGACACTGTCCATATGAAAAGACCCCAAGAATTTCACACATTTATATCAACCCCCACAAGCTATACAGAACGTACCCCCCAGCCCCCTCCAGCTGAACTGACTTCGGTCTGTTTTTGGCTGTGGAGCCCGACAAACGGTTGTGTTGTCATGTTACGGGGTTGAAACATGCCTGCACTACACCAGCCCTTACTCTTTTTATTCATTATTTTCCCCCCAGCAGCCAATAATTGTTTGTTTTCACAAGACCAATAATAATAACAATTATCAATTGATAATTAATCATTATTTTATGGAAAATCATTGTTTTTTGTGAACAGAGTATTTGCGGAAGGCTTTAAGGCCAAGCGGAATCCTCCATCAGCTCGCTCCCGCTTCACAGCGCGCGTGACTCGCGTAAACTGCACCCAGCTTTAAAGTCTGCAATTTTTGAATTTAACTAAATCAGTTGAGCGAATACAACTTACTGATCATGAGACCCAACATTTAGCAAGGCAGAAAAAACATTCAGTCTACCGAGGGTGGGTGGGGGGGGAAGGAAAGATGTATTTCATTGTAAGTTAATGGTGTTTAATATAGAGAGTTAAATGGAGAGAGAGAGACCGAGAGAGAGAGAGAGAGAGAGAGAAATAAAAAAAAAAACGTGTTGGACTATTCCTAAAACTTGGAGCTCATTATATTGAAGTACAATCCCAACACCAGAAGCAACCTATACTCTCTCAGTGTTATTTCATTGAAAAGTATGTGTTTTTGTGGTTATTCACAGGCTATATGGTTGAAATAATATTTAGTTCAGAAACTTTAAGTCGGCCTTTGTTTTAAAAAAAAAAGGGATTTATTGGCTAACGTTTCATAGACCGTCAGTTGTTATGTGCTCTAAGATCCCATGCCATTAGTTTGTCAATTTCACAGTATTTTCCCCTCCTAATCACTAACCTTTAAAGTCACAATTCTTCTAATGGTCAATTTACTTCAGGGTGGGCCGATGGCACCCACTTTTAATGACATTATTATTTATTATTATTATTATTATAATATTATTAATTTGAATAATTGTAGCCTACATAAATAGGTGACGCAACAAAAACAAATATGAATAATATTTGGATCGTCCCTGATTTTTCTTTATTTATTTTCTTAAAAGAATTAAAAACACGGATATTCTTACAAGGGATAATCATGATAACATATGAATTACAGAGAAATAATTTAAGCAATTATTAAAACCTGAAACATATTTATTAATTCGTAGAAATAATTTAAGAAATTACAACCTTTTTTTGTTAAACTTCAAAGATAAACTGACTTTAAAATCTCAAGGAGTTTATAAGTTAAAAAGGGGTTTTAAACTGGCAACAGTGGAGGGTTAAATCGCGCGTAAAATGAAACTGTGTAAACAATATACTTAGGACTAAAAACTAGACCAATAGAATTCGATTTGCATTAGTTGAGGATATTTTTTAGGTGTTGGTTTTGTTTTTTTTTTTTTTTTTTGTTGTTTTGTAATGAACAATTACTGTATAACATGGGACATCAAACATTATATCAAAACATTGTGAAATCGTCCACAGCTGAGCGTGCCAAAGTGAAATATGCCTCAAAATCAATGTGTCTTTTTTAAAATCTATGTTTTAAAAACAACAAGCCATTCCGTGTTGACAGAACTGGGGTTATATATTTTCCTTTTCCCTGAAAGGAACTGTAGCTCTGGTTTGGCGGCTGGATTTTTAAGCACCGGCATCCACCCAAAAAAAGCAACAAAAATTCCTTTGAGGTCATGAAGCTTTAATTTTTTCTGCATTTCCCCTTGGGGGACGGTCATCTTTTTAGTATATATATTTTTAGAGGAAAAAAATGGGGTTTTTTACAAAATGCTAGAAATTTTGGGTTTTTAAAGGAAAAGATATCAAATAGAACACTAGGTACCAAAACGGGATGAGAATAATGGGGCAAAACGGCCATCAGGGTTAGACAGTTTTCGTTTTTAAATCGTGTGGAGGTTTTGCAGGGAAACCGGCCCCCGGACGGCCCACACACACACACACACCCCCACACACATTATAATATATATAATATATATATATATATATATATATATAATATATATATATATTAGGCGGGGGTAATTAAAGGGTTTTCAGGGGGGCCCAAATAAAAAGGTTTCACCCACTTTCCCAACCCCCGGGCTGCTTCTTAAAGTCCCCAGTTTTTAAACGCTGAGGGGGTTTAAATTTCACAAGTTACAAAAAAGGCATAAAGCATTTTCCCCAAATGGGCGTCATTTTTTGCCGCGCTGATGGTTACATTTGGGCCCCAGTGGGGAAAAAAATGAAAGGGGAAAAAAACCTGTGGTAAATTTTTAATTTTTACGGAAAAATTTGGACTTATGATTTTTGTGTTTTTCTTAAAAATTTAAAAGGGGATAAAGTAAAGCCGGGGCCTTTTGTTTATATTTTTCAAAGAAACAGAAACACCATTTTTAGATTTGAAACTTTTAAAAGGGTTGCGGTTTTTTTTTAAAAATTTGGTTGTGTTATTTTTAAAAGAAATTGTGGTTTACTTTGCATGGAAAATTTAAAAAAGGGGGTAGCCTATTTAGTGAGCTAGGCTACAGGATTAATAGCAAAAATTTAAATTTATTTATATATTAGGCCTATATTTTAATTTATATTTTAAAATTCCTTTAATAAAACAACAGCTTTTTTGGGTGGATTTCCCTGCCCTTTTATTTTGAAACAACTTTTGGGAAAATATTTTTTGTCTGTACTGATTAAAAAAAATTTTTGCTTTTTTATAAATAATTTATTTTATTAAACGGAGGCACTTTTAAATTCCCCGGGTTTTTTGGGGCCTAATTAAAACAAGAACCGAAAAAAATTAAACCTACGATTTAGCAAAAATCATTAAAAATTCAAAAAGAATGGACTGTTTAAAAAAACGTCCCCCGATTAACTCAAGTTCTTTTTATAACCCCCAAAGTGAAAATGATGTAAAAAAAAAAAAGAGCTTCTTTAAGAAAATTTTTTAAAAAGGGGCCTTTTTTGCTTTTTTCCTTAAATTTTTAAAAGAAAAAAAATTCTTCACCCTCTTTTAAAATGCGGGGTTTTGGAAATGTCGGGTAAAAAGGGGGGCCCCAGTGTTTCTTTTTTGCACGAAAGCTTTTAATTTCCTTATTTTTTTTATCTTTTTTCCCAAATCTTTTTTTGGTTTTTTGTGGAAAACATGGAATGAAATGTAAAAAAAAGTTTAGTTGTAATGATAGCAAAAGTGAATTTTTATTCATATTAAAGTTTTGGGGAAAAATTTTTAAATGGCATCCGGAAAGGGGGAGGCCCCTCAAAGATCACTTGAATTTTTCCTGATAATGTTAACTTGAAATTGGGGTTTCACATAATGAGAAATAATCTAAAAAAGTTTGGGGAAAGGTTTTTTTAAAGAATCAATTAAAAATGAAAGCATTATGAACTGTAAAGGGTTTGTATTTCTTTTAAAGGCGTTCATGTGGAGAGAGCCAGCACTGGGGTTTTTCTTTTTTGCAGCCGACAAAAAAAAATTTTTTTTATGAATAAAAATTAAAATGTCCCCTTTTCCCCCCAAAATTTTTTGGGAACTTCTGCCTGTGCTTTAAATTTAAAAAAAAAATTTTTTTTTTAAACTTGGGTTTTGAATATATTAAGGCTCTTTATGGTTATAGGAAATTTCATATAAACCGGGGTTTTGAATGTAATAAAAAATAAACGATAAAGTAGCTAGAAAAAGGGGTTATTGGGAAAGGAAAACCTTTTAAAATTTCCCCTTTAAGAATTGTTAAATTTTTTAAAAAAAGATTTTATATCGTTTGCAAAAATTCTTTTTTCCCGAGGGTTCCAATGGGAATCCCTTAACCCCCTTTTTTTTCCTCTGAAAAAAAAAAAATTGAAAAAAAATTTGGATATTTTTTTTTTAAAGGGAAATGAACCCCTTCTCCCAAGGAATTTTTGCTTCGGTTTGCTTTGTAAAAAAGGCTACAATAAAAATAAAAATAATAATAATTTTTCCAAAAAAAAAGTGTATGTTCTTAGGGTCATGTGTATTCCCAAATTTTAAAAAAACCTATAAAACACCCTGGGACAAATAAATGTCTGGACTCTGTTTGGGTTTTTAGTAAAAATAAAAGGGGTTTAAATATTTTGGGTTTATGAAAAGGCTACTTTCTGTGAAATTTATTTTTATGTCTAAAAAATATTTTTTAACAAAAAACTAAAAAAATTTAAAGAAAACAGTTTAAATTAAAATTTTTATTTTTTTTTTTAGTTAAGGAACTACCTCTAAAATTTAATTTATTAAAACCCAAATTTAAACTATATTGCATAGTAGTCAACTTTTGGGAAGTGGATAAAAACCCTTTCTTAAAAGTTGCCCTAAAAAAAAAAGAAACCCAATTGCCCTATCAAAACCCTTTTCTGAAAGTTTGATCCCCTCGGGGAGACACTTCCATATAAAAGGCCCAAAGAGTTTTCCAAAATTTATATAAAACCCCCCACAAGCTATACAGAACTCCCCCCCAGCCCCCCCCAGCGGGAAAAATTGGTTGTTTTTGGCTGTGGGGCGGGTGTTTTTCCTGTTACGGGGTTTAAAACCCTTCCCGGCATAAACCCCTACTCTTTTAAAAAATTTTTTGCCAAAATTTTTTTTCCAAGACCATAATAAAAAAAAAATTATCAATTGAAAATTTAACATTTTTATAAAAATCATTTTTATTTTGAATGGGATTTGGGGAAAAGGTTTTAAAGGCCAAGGGGAAATCCCCCAATAAACTGCTCCGTTTCCCGGCGGCGTGACCCATAATTTCCCCAGCTTTAAATTTGCAATTTTTTGTTTTAAAAAAAATTCATTTTGGCCCAAAATACAACTTACGGGATTGAGCCCAACATTTAGAAAGGCAAAAAAAACATTCGGGTCTACCGAAGGAAGTTATTTAAATTGTAATTTAATGGTTTTAAAATAGAGAGTTAAATGGAGAGAAAAAAAAAAAAAAAAAAAAATTTGGCTTTTCCTAAATTTGGGCTCTTTATTTTAAAGTCCCAAAATCCAAACCCCAAAAGGCAACCTAACTTCCAGGGGTTTTTTCCCATTAAAAGGGGTATTTTTTTTTTTATTCAGGCTATAGGTTGAAATAATATTTTAGTTAAAAAATTTAAGTGCCATTTTTTAAAAAAAAAAATGCTTTTTTGGCAAACGTTTCATAGACCTTCAGGGGGATGCTCTAAGTCCCTGTTTTTTAATTTTTCACGGTTTTTTTCCCCCCCTAAAACAAAACCTTTTAAATACAATTTAAAATGGTCAAATTTACTCGGCCCGATGGAAATTTAATTTAATTATTTTTATTTTTCTTAAAAAATTTTATTTTTTTTGGGAAAAATTTTTAGCCTACATAAATAGGTGAAGCAAAACAAATATAAATTTAAATTTGGATGGCCCTTTTTTTTCCCGTTTTTCCCCAAAAAAAAAGATTTCTAAAGAAAATATGATAAATATTAATTCATAGAAAAAAATTTTAAGAAAATTAAAACCCCTGATAACATATTATTTTTAGAAATAATTTAAGAAATTTAAAAACCCTTTTTTTTAAAATTTTAAAACCCATTAATGACAAAATTAAAAGGGTTTATAATTTAAAAAGGGAAAAAATTGTCACAGTCCCTTTTAAATACCCTAAATGAACTTGTGAAAACCCAATAAAATTTAAAGGACTAACAATTTTAATTCATTTTTTTTTTTTTTTTAATGAAAAATTTCCGGGTAAAATGGGACACAACCATTATATCAAACATTTTGAAAATGTCCACAGTAAAGGTAAAAAGGAATTGCCAAAGTCTTTTTTCAATGAAATGAAAAGAAAAAAAGAAAAAACTCGGGAAAATAGATTAGGCCCAGACTCTGTTCCAAAATAAAAATTAATTAAAATTTACTTTTAAAACCCCCCGGTAAAAAATTTTAAACCCGATTAATCTGAATTTTTTTTTTTTTTTTTTTTTTTTTTAAACGGGTAAAAAGAATTTTTTTTTTTTTTTTTGGGAAAAAAAATAATAAGAAATGTAAAGTGCATTTTACATTAGAAAAAAAACGGGCTGGCCTAATAAGGGTTAAATGTGCCAACAGGATTTTTTTAGTTCTTTTCCCACTTTACAACAAATCCTTTAAATTTAAAAAATTTATCAAAACCCGAAAAAAAATTCAAAATAAATTTTTAATGGATAAAAAATTGCGGGTAAATAATAATATAAGGTTGATAAACAAAAAAAAAAATTAAATGAAAAAATTTAAAAGCAAACCCCAAAAAAGGTGGGGGTTTGGGCCCCATTCGGGAGAAACCCAAACTTTTCCCTATTCGTGATTTTGCCTTTTTAAAACAAACTATTAAAATTGGGAAAATGGGTTTTTGGTTCAGGGGGTTTTTCAGTATCTAAAAAAAAAACTTAATTAGCAAAAATTTTTAAAGGGGGACCCTTTTCGCTTCCGAATGGCCGGTTAAACGGCTACTTTTTTAAATGTGTGTGCGAGGCAAGTCGATCAAACAGCGGGAAACAAAAAAGAATAAATTTTTTGGTCACCAGAAAGGCATAATTAAAAAATCCAAGTGTTAGCTTTTGGGGAAAAATCGAATAATAACAAATTAAATATTATTGCAAAATGCTGGACCTTTTCTCATTTGATTTTGCAAAGGGAACCTGAAAGTTTTTTTTTAAACCAAGATTGAACCGGAAATAAAAAAAATTTAGTTTTTTATTATATATGGTTATATTTTGACTGTTTTTAAAAACAATAGCTGCATAAGATCCTTTGTGTAAAGGGCTTTTTTTTTAATTTTTTAGGAGTAGACTGTAGCCAAGGCTATCTACATTTTAAATTAAATCACTGTACATTTTTTGTTTTTAAAGATGTTACAAAAGTTATAATAATGTTATTTTTGTTTCCTTCCCCCTTTTTTTCATTTTTCAATTTCATTCAGTTTGAATCCCTCCCCTTTTCCCACACCTGGGGGGTAGTTTTGCGAATGGTTTTAAACCCCGGAGTCTAAAAAAGGGGATTTTTTTGGGGGTGGAGAAGTTTTTTCATGCCCTGACATTTTTGCTTTTTTAGTTTCTTATAAAAAATTAAAGGCTAAAGTTAATCTCATTTAAACAGCCCCAAAATGGGCTATAATAAATGTGAGCGGCAGGGACATGATTTTGTTTTGAGAAAAAAAATGGGGTTTGTGAAAAACTTTAAAAAGGGTTTAAACCCCTTTAATAAACCCCTTTAAAACACATACAGAAAATTGGGTTCCGGGGCTTTTTGGGGGGGGCTTTTAACCTAAATTTTTTTTTTTTAAATGATGTGAAAATCATCTTTTTTACTTTAAGAAAAAAAAAATATTGATTTAAATTTTCTAAGACACCTTTTTTTTGGGTAAAAAAATCCCTATCGGTAGGGGCAAAATAAAGAATTCCCCCACCCTGAAAAAGACAAAGGCCTGCATAAAGAGTGCATAATGAGCCATTCAGTCGCTGGTCACTGAGAGGATGGTTACAAAAAAGAATTAGGACAAAAAAATGATATAATTTTTTTTTTTGGAATTTTTGAAAATATTTTAAATTTTTCCCCCAACATAATTTTATTTTTCCCTTTTGAAATGCCCGTTCAAGTTTATTAAGGGAAAATAAAATGACTTTCAAACTGAATTTCTTTCATCTTACTCCGTCCCCAATTTCCTTTAAAACTTTTTTTCAATCTTATTTTCCCCCAAAAAAAAAAATTTATTTTTATTTTATTGTTTTATTATTATTATTTTTTTATTGTTTTTATTTAAAGTTTAAAAGGGCTGGGGGAAAATTTTTTTTAGGTTTTTTTGGGGGGTAAATTTAAAGAAACCTTTTTTTTCATTTTTTACAGTTTTCATTTATTAAAATTTTTTTTTTATTTTTTCATCAAGCTTTTTTAATGGGGTTTGTGGGGTTATTGTTATTGGAAAAAATTCATAATGCCCTTTATTTTTTAAAAAAGTCAAAGGAAATTTTAGTTTGGAAAAAAGTCTTTTGGAAAAACAATATAAAAAGTTTACTTTTGTTATTTAAAACTAGCACAAATTTTATAAATAAATAAGAGGCTTTTAAAGTTTTTGATTTTGCTGGATGGCTTCATTCTTTTTTTTGGGGAAAACCAATTTCAAAACCCCAAAACCCCATCCCTCTTTTTTGGGGGGATTTATTATTCCCTCATAAAAACGTCAAATAAAAAAAAAACTTGGAAGAACCCAAAAATTCCCCCGGGGTTTTTCTGTTGTGGGGGCGTATTTAAAGGGGGCTTCAGTGGCTTTGAATAAAGGGGGTCGGAGGGGGGGGTGGAAATTAAAAAAAGGGGAAGGGGGACAAAAACCCGGGCATTGCGGTTTTTTTTCTATGGATTACTTTATCACAGAATATTTGTTTTGGGACGGGTTGGTTTTAAAAATGAAATCGGGGTTTCAAAGATATCTCTCTCAGGTTTTCGTGTTGATTTACTGAGTTACAGTTTATTTTAAAGGCCTTTGAAAATGAAGACAAACGGAAAACAAAAGGGTGCAGACACCCCACCTTGTTTATTACTTTATTTTAATAAAATTTTTTTTTTTTTAGTCGGTTTTACAAAAAAATAGACCCTTTACAAGATTGATTATTGCTCTTATCTTGATAAAAAGGGAAAAGGGGAATTTAAGTTCTTTTGGGGGTTTAAAGGGGAAAATCCCCCCCAAACGATTTTCGCGTTTAAACGACCACGAAAGGGGTTTAAAAAGCGACTGGGCTTGAATTGCCGGGGCCCCCGGGGTTTTCTATTTTTGGGTTTTCTACCTACTTTTATACCCCGATTTGGGAAAAAGTCAGGTTTCAAAACCCCTTTTAATATTTTCCATTTTTATTTTTTCCGCGGTATGGCTGTTTTTTTTTAAAGCTGAAAGGGGTGGGAAACCCTCAGACGGGGGCGGTTTTAGAGGTAAACGGCCCCCCCTCCTCCTGTTGGTTAGGCGGTCGTCCCTTTTGTAGGATGGGGTTGGGGGTCAATTCCATTTGGGGGCCCCCACCCCAACCCAAACACAAAGAGAAAGATGACCTCAGGAGAGAAAAAGTTCCTATAGGCGAAGTGGGAAACAGTTTCAGGGAAAAAGGACAGGTTAAAAAAACCCCAAAAAGGCCCCCTGGTTTTGGGTCCCGAGACCCCAGAGCCCCCTGGGCCCCTTAACAGCCCTGAGAGAGGGGGATGAGAGAACTTAAAGGAAAAGGGGAAAGGGCTCCCTTAAAAACCCCCACCCCCCCGGGGGCCCCCCCCCCACTGGCCACCCCCAAAAACGGGGGCAGGGGCCCGGGAAAACCTTTCCCTTTCCCACCAAACCCTCTAACCCACAAAAGCCAGCCCCAGAATCAGGCCTTCCCTTTGCACCCACCCGGGAACCCGGCCAAAAAAAGGAAAATTTTTTCTCCCTTTTACTCAAATGGGAAATTTATAGATGAGGAAAAAAGCTCTTTCCCCCCAAAAACAGATGGCCCAAAAATTGGGGGGCCCACCCCGTGCCCCTTCAAACGCTGGGCGGGAAAACTTGGGTTCCCCCAAAACAAATTCCCCCCCCAAAAGGTGAGAACCGACCCGGAAAAAAGGGGGCAAAGGGAAGGGTGGTTTGAAAAAAAACCAAAATCCCCAAGTGCAAAAAACCCTTCCCTGCTGGCCCCAAAAAGGGCTTCCACCCAGAATAATTAAACGGGTGATACAAACCCCCTCCAGAGCCTGGGCACTCCAACCTCGCTTTCACCTGGGGTTTTCCCCCCTCCCGGGGGCCCCCATTTCCCTGGGCCCCGTCCACCTGTCCCGAGCAAAAATGTTCCTGCCTTTGCCCCAAAAAAACAAAAATTTTTTGCAAAAACCAAAGCATCCACCTTTTCCCCCAAACGGGAAATTAGGCAGGGGAACCCCCAACCCCGACTGGGAAACAACCGCCCCAGAAGCGGGGCCAAAAAACCCCCCCCCCAAAAAAAAAGAAACCCGTTAGACCCGATCAAACTGGATCAACTCAGAGCCCCGGCAACCCCCCAAAAATTTCCCCCGGCAGGAGGGGAAACCCCACCAGCACCCCACAAGTACCAACAACCGGGCTGAAAAACTTTACCCGTGCTCCCGCCCCGTCTGCTCCCAACCTTTCTTTCCCGGGACCCAAAAAATCAACCCAAAAGGGGGCATCCCCTGGATAACAAAGCATTTACAAAAATGTTGGAAAATTTTTAAGGCCTGAAAACATCTGGGTTTTCCGGGGGCTAAAAAGCCAAGATGTCACCCCAGAAAAAACAAAAAAACCCGACCCAAAACCCTGCAGGGGGACATTGGGCAGGGAGGGGACCCAATTTGGTTTTCCCACAGGCTACAGAGAACTCATAACCATCCACCAAACTTCCTGGGTGGTCAGGGGAAAAGACTCAGGAGGAATCCTTTTCGGTATAAGTCCAGTTTAGCCCCCTCTAAAATATTGTTAAAACAGGCCCCTTTTCCTGGGTGAAAAAAAGGGGCCCTCCCATTCCAAGAAGGAAACCTTCCCAAGGGGGCTTTTCATTCCTCCAAAAATCTCCCCACTTCCCCAAAGGGAACCCCGGGTTTTTCCCCCTTAGAAAGGGAGATCAATTTCTTCCCGTCCCAGGGGGGAAAAATACAATCGTGGGGGACTTAAATGCTAGAACAGATGAAAAACTGGACACAATTCCCTTCCCGGGGGAAAAAACACCTTTCCAGGAGGGACATCCTTTTATTCCCAAAAAAACCCCCAAAACTCACCATGAAAACAACAAAACCCAAAAAGGAAAAACCCTTTTAAAAGCTGTGTGTACTTTGGGGTTTTACATGTCAATGGCGACTGTGAGGGGATGCGGGGACGGTTTAAAAACCAGTGTGGGTAACAGTACAGTAGATTATTTAATCAACCCTTTAAAACCAAAATTCTCTCAGAGGGTTTGGGCCCAAAAAACCCCACTGTCAGACCACAGTTAAAAAACCCCCCCTATTAAAACAGATCAAAAAACCCCCTCTAAGGGAAAATGGGGGGCTAATGGTTAAAGGGGGTTTTACAGAAAAGGGGGTTGTGGGTTCCCTCCGGGCCCGGGAAACCCGTTGAGGTGCCCCTTTGGAGGGAAACCCCTTCTCCCGGGCCCCGCGCTAAAAGAACCATTTTTGGGTGGGTTTGCGGTGTTTGGCACTTTTTATGGGTTTAAAACAGAGCATGAATTCTAGTTTGGACCTCGGCTGTATTCCCGGGCAGATGCAACAAAAAAAACCCCCCTCAAACCCCCAAAAACAACAGGTGGAAAAAAAAATAATAAAGATGCATACAAACCATTTAATTTTTGAACCAAAAAAACAAAACCCATTAAATTTTAAGCTTTTTGTTTTTTACACAACCCGAAAAGGGGGGTTTTTTGCAGTAGACAAAGGGTAACCCAAAAATTTCAAGCCAAAACCCCATCTAACCTAAAAAAAAATAAAAATAATAATAAAACAGGGAGCATGTACAAAATTTGGGTTTTAAACGGTCAAAAAATTTAAAAAAAAGAAGAACTTTTTAAGTGAGAAACACAGAGATGGTGACAATGTAACACGCCAACTCTACCACGAGAAACTTAAACAATATAAGAACATCCTAAGAACGAAAAAAGAACAAAATATACAAAATCAGCTAAAAAGTAATAAAACAATCTCTAGAATCGAACCGTTTTTGGGCACATTGGAACACACTAAATCAATCTTACCATAAAGAGTTACCTATCCAGAACGGATATGTGTGGATAAATCTCTTTTCAAACCTCTTCAGCAATATAGACAAAAACCATGAACAAAACTAAATATACAATACAATGTTCTAGAGTCAACCATTAAAGAGTACCAGAACACCCTAGATTACCCCGTTACACTAGCTGAACTGTGCGATAATATACAAACACTTAAATCCCAAAAAGCAGTGTGGTATTGATGGCATTCTGAATGAAATGATTAAATGCACAGATCAAAAATGTAAACTGTTTATTCTTAAACTGTTTAATATCATCCTTAGTGCAGGTGTATTTCCCAGCACCTGGAACCAAGCACCACCACCCCAATTCATAAAAGAAGACAAATTTGACTTCTAATAACTATCGCAGAATATGTGTAAACAGTAACTTAGGTAAACTTTTTCTGTAACATCCTAAACAGCAGACTCTCCTTCATTACCTTGATGACAGAAATGTCCTGAGTAAATGTCAAATTGGCTTCCAACCAAAATACCGCACATACGACCCTACGATACACTCCGACGACATACCCTAACCTTGACAAAGAAACCAAACAAACAAAGAAAGAAAAATAGGTTCATGCTTTGTTGACTTCAAAAACGCGTTTGACTCTCTATCAGGTATAGGAGGGGCTTTACTGCAATTACACGTAATAGCAGATTGGCAGTTAAAATTGGCAACAAAGACACAGACTGCCTCCGCCAGAGTGTTGGCGTGAGACAGGGCTACAGAATCTGAAGCCTGACACGATGTCAATATCTACATCAAGGAACTAGCAAGAGCCCTAGTGAACAGTCCCCTGCAACCCTGTCTTTACCTACTAGACACGGAAGGTGGTTGCGGTGTCGTCGGGTTGTAGATGATCTAAAGGCCGGTGGTCACCCACAAAAGACATGGCCGTTCAGGTAACCTTTAAAAAGACTAAAAACATTAGATAATTCCAAAAAAGGCCAGTCACGACCGCAACCAACAGCACCGAATTATCAATTAACATATGCCCCCTTAAGGAACCACCTAACAATTCTAACATACCGTCAGATATACAAACAATCACAGAACACAGGAAGCTTTAACAGATGCTGTGACGACCTGAGAACAGGAGATCACAAAGAGATTTTTTACCGGAGGGCAATCAAGAAAAAGTATAAAGTTGGACATTCCAATTGGCATCTGGCGAAAAAATCCAATCCATATAGAACCGGATCGCCCTTTATGGATATAAGTTCCTGGGTCCACTCAGCAACACCAAAAAGACTTCACCAATGGACACCCTATATTAGGACTCTTCAGGCAGAATTCGTACACAAATAATTCATGTATACGAAAACTCCACACAGTGCCTGTATGTACCCACTAATAATGAAAAAGCCAAAAGAAAAAGAACCGATTAATCCTGCTCTCCGGGGCTAAAAGCATTCCATCTGGACCCTCACCATAAAGCCTTAATGCGACCAGACTGAACCCGAGAAAAGTCCCCCACAACGCCCCAGCTACGAAGTAACACCAGCAACTGACTTTAACCATCCAATCCCCATCCCTATCGCCTACTACCCCAAATCTCTACAACACCGACCGCGCACACCATATATCTCCCACGCCAGCTCCGCCGCCCCACCAGCTTGTAGCAACACATCACTTTCTGGGGAATAATAACACTCAAACCATTGAAATGAATATTCATGATTCTATGAGGAAGGATTAATGCTTCTTGCTTACAAAATATGAATTGACCCAAAGAGGAATATTTAGAGCAGTGAACGGGCTCTGACTTCGAATGAAATGTAACGTTTTCGAGAACTCGTGGCGGTCTCGTCCCGCGAACGGGCTGCAGACGCGCCCCCTTCTCAATAGCAAAGAAATACCGTTCATACAAACGCCAAGAACTATTAATCGGCTGAGCGAGAAGAACAATATTTTCTGGTGTTCGGTAGTATGAGATTACTGGATCGGAATTCCGAAAAAAACCCAAAGGCATTGGGTAGCGTAGATCACCACCATTCAGGACGTGCGATCGTTGATGGGCAAAACCTAAAACGGTTCAATTCAAGCAAAAATTGTTTTTAATTTGGGGAGGTATAGAAGCGGACGAGAACATACGCATCGACATTCACACACAGTAGGGATGACTATATAGCAAAAACAAAACAATACAATTGAAATAAGATAAGCAAACGAAAATGGGAATGAGATAGACGCGAAGGAGAAAAGCGAGAGAGGAGAAACGAGTGAAGGCAGATCGCAGGGTGACAATTTTTTTCAAACCGAGTACTTTGCGGCGAGACTCCCAGTCATTGGATAATTCTTCACAAAAGTGGAAGAGTACCTAGACACCCTGAACCAGCAATGGGGGAAAGCGGCGATATAGATAGAGTACGATGCTTTGTATCGGGGCTCGGTGTGTGTAGCTTGAGCTCAAATTGTCCGTTGGTGTAGATGCTGCGTTGTTCCGTTCCGGAGCTGATGATGCGTGAGTCGTCGTTGGTAAAAGGCGGAATGAATCACTGGGCCACAAATTGATACATAGACTAAGTTCGCGTTTGGCCTGTCTGAGGAACAATTGAACGAACAAGTCAAAATATCAGGAGTACAATAAAGAAAACAACTAAGATAAAACGAAAAAGTGTAAAGAAGAACAAACGGAGGGACGTCTTGGACAAGGCGGAATCGCGAAAACTCTGAGGACGGCCCCCCTCTTGTCTCGTGGCGGAATGCCACTAGCAAGGGTATTTTTCGTTGATGGTTGTATTGAAAGGGTGGTTTCCACCTATGTCACCTAGGAACTCAATGATTGTGGAGAAACTGAGGCGGGAAAAATCGTTCGTTTGTCTGTCTGATCTTCAAGCCACCTGGTCTAATTTATGGCGATGACAAAAGGAGACATTGTGCTCAAGAGAGATTGTGGGACTGAAAACAAGGCATCTTGGGGGTTGGGATTTGCCGGTGCGTAGTCGTCACAGTCTGGTTTTTAAAAACGACACAGGACCACAATAAACTAGAACGTTGCGAGTCAGGGCTAAAAAGAATAACAGAGTTGTTCCTAACTACCAGGAAATAAAGGTGGATTAAACAACACAGTAAACATTAGATCTATTCCACGATATCACGTGAAGACATCTAAGCACATAAGAAGAGACATTTAATACATTTAGAGGTAGTGGTCATCAACAATGTTCATGTATATAGAGCCAGAACTGCTTGTGTGGGTGTGTGTGTGTCCTGGAAGGCGTCGGGTGCTGTGAGAGTAAAAGGCGGGTGTTTTGTCTTTTCTTTGATGATCACGAGAGTGTCTCTGGATCATCTCGAACGAGGTTGTAATAAATGGCACGGGGGGGGGTGGGGGTGCGGTTTGAACGGATGGTTCGTAAAGCAAAGAGTCCCTGATCTTTGTTTTTGTTGTGCATAAGCGTTTTTTTTCTGCTTTTCGTGTCTGCTGATTGGCAGGATGTGGTGAGAGAGTCCAGGATTATTAATATTAAACAGATGGGTTGAATACCCATACGCTCATGCAGTGCTATACACAGACTCAAATAAAGTAAAGGGAAATGCGTGTCCGGGGCATATAATGTGGCAGAATACCCTAAACACAGTGGCAGACCCTATAACTAAGAAAAGCCCTGAACATGTACAGACCTCACCTCTAGAGACAGGCAGGCACCGACAATACCTGGCGGCCAAAGAAACAGAGAATTGTGGTACACACTGCTCACAACATGAAAATGGAACAGAGAACTGCACTTTTTAACAAACATGCCCGAATGATACACAAATTAGGGAAACATTCTTCCCCCATTCACCAACCAGAGCACAAAGACTTCCACCAGATACAACAAAAGGACACTGACGTACATTCTGGGAGAAGAAGAAACCTCAACAAGCTCTACATGGCTGCAAGGTATGTCAAGTCCTGCCATGATAAAAGGACAGGCAGCAGAAAAGAACCACAAGTCACACCCCGGAAGAAAACAACTGTACAAGACACACAAACTGACATGACAGAATCCAGGTCCTTCTCCTGTTTCTTTATTAGAATTTTTATTAGTACTTTTGTTTTTTACTGTATACATATATATAGACTCTAGATGCTATATACTTCTATTCTTTATGTATATTTGTGTTAAAATGTTTTATTTAAATGTTTCTATTGCTTTGGCACTGTTAAAGACGATACTTTTTTACCATTGCCAATAAAGATACATTGACATCTGACTTTGAAATAACTCGGCGCTTTTATGATCTAATGTGGCTTATCTCAGAAGATGCAGGATATATATTCTCTGACCTTTAATACAGGGCTATTATGATTAGCGAGTGATTATAACTCTACTTGATTATGAAAAGTACCCAAGTGGTTTTAAGAACACAGTACACTATACATTGTGTTACGCATTCAGCGTGATTTATGTGTTTAATGTTCTTTGAATGTTCTTCATCAAAAGGCAATTCTATCATTCTTTTCTTTATTTACAGTGACTAGCAGGATGCTTTTGTCCATATTAGGGATTTTCCTAGAGCATCAGAGTTCCATTACTTACAGGGATGCCAACCCACATTATGTTTTTTTGTTTTTTTTTTGTGGTTTTGTTTTTGATGTTTGTTTTTTTGTGTTTTTTTTTTTTTGTGTGCAGATTTCTGTGGGGGCACCCGCGGGCATCCGTATGAATGAACCAGACATTTACATGTGTTTATAGTGCATAATAATGGCAAATCAGAAAATCATTCTTCTCTCTAATGAAATTTGAAGTAGTTAAACGCATGATAATCCATGTTTTTTCTACAGTGTACAGAAGTTGTACATGGAGTTTTGCATTGGTTTTTAATATGACCTTAAAAAAAGAACCCTGATGTTCCCAAACCATCAGAACCAAACCAAAAAACATGGTTTAAAAAACAAGGTATTCATTGAACTCTGTGTCATGCTGAAGTTACTGTATAACAGGGATATCACAAAACTGAGTGCAGATCCTGAGTATTTATAACATATGAAAAATATTTACTTTAAATCTTGCACTTTGCACATTGACATTACGCCCATCAAGGAACTTTCAGTTTTGCCAGCTGTAATGGTAAAAAAAGTGCTCTCTGCTTATCTCTGTATTGCCCGTATGTAATTTTTTTTGGGCTGAAAGATGTTTTCCCATGACGACTATTTGAGCTATGCCAGTTGTAAGGTTTCCTTCAAAAACTGTGGGTTGGAGTTTTAAGCCTGGTTCTCTTTTCATCAGCAAGAGGGATAATAGGATTCCCAAGTTTTGTACTGTCACTCCATGACAGAACTGAGAAATGCCTACGGTTAGAAGTATATTACTTTCCCAGGGACTATGGTAGACTTATAAATTTACTAACATTAGTAAGTGGCTGCAGTTTTATGACTCTTCAACCTGTTTTGTTTTTCTGTACAGATGTATCTCGTATACGTTCCAGAGGGAACCCGCTACAACCCTGAGCTCCAGAAAGTCATCAGTGACAGTCAGGCTTTTTTGCTGTTAAAGAAGGTATTGTTTCCCCCCTTTATAAAGCCACCCGTCAGATCTGTACTTGTGGGTGTTGGTTGTTATGATTATTATTATTTTATACAGATCTGTTCCATGTTGGTCAATACATCTGAGGTGCAAACAGTTATTGGAGAAGACGAAAGGGGCTGGGTTGGGTTTTACTGGATGATTTTACTACATCATGTTTTACAATTGTTGATTTGGATTTGAGATGTGAGTAGCATTGACAACTCAAAAGTAAAGTCAGGTGAAAGGCCAAGCTTGCAGGAGAAGACTCAAGATGGAGGAGAATTATTGCACTATGGTCACCAGATTAGAAGTCATTTCACAAAGAGATCGGTTATGACATTTGTAAATATGCGTTGTGTGCAAGGTCAAAATAAAACAAAGTTAAAAAGGTGTTAATGTAATGGAATATGAATTTAGAAAATCTAGAAAATTGTAATTTTATGTTCGACTTTTTAAAGGAACAATTCACCAAACAAAGTAAAATCAGTCATAAGTTATTTAACTCTTATCCCCGGCAGAATTTTTGAAAAAAGGGTTGGCAGCCACCACCAGCGATTTTGAGTATTTTCACAAAAATTTTATGGCCTACAGTATATTTGCATGTATGTAATATTTGAATATGCAATATACCCAAAATTACAGGACCAAAAGGCCTCTACTTTTAAACAAAAAAGAAAAAAGCAGTTCTAGCTTAAAGCATCTCTTTTTTTATCAACACTTGAATACAGGTAGGTTTCATAAAAGTGTATAAATTTGAGCAAAAAAGTGAGAAAAATCACAGGGTTTTTTATCAAAATCTACATCTGGATAATATTCAGTGACAATTGTCAAAGCATAAATCCAATAAATCGCTCTCCATCAACGCCTCCAAAGCTTGCATAGCCATTATAACACTACCTGGATCATCATTTTACTCCATAACCATTATGCAGTTTTTATTTATATGCTGACGACATCGCATTATGTATCCATATGCATCTGTTTACATAAGACATCGCTAGTTTTTCCATTCCTGTTCATGGTGTGTGTTTTTGTTCGGGAGGTTTTGTAACGCGTCCGAAAGATGTGTAATAGCACCCCGATGTAGTACAATGAGAAACACGAAAAAATTTGGTGGGGAAGCCTTGTCTTCTAAATGATCCAAGAAACGCGTCAATGGCGGGGCAAAGAGTCTAACATTGTGTGTTTAGGTTGTTATGTATTGTCGGTTATCAATGATAATCAGTCATTATACAGTAGGACTTGGAATATAGTGAACCAAGGACTAGTGATTACTGTTTTTTTTATAAAACCCAATACGATACCAATTATTGGTGTGTGCCTTATAAACACGATAATGCAGAACCAATATTTATTTACTATTTATACTTCATGTTCTTTGACACCGTGATTACACCAGCACGAACTGAGAACAAACATTTTTAGATAAACCATTTTATGATTATACAATCACTCCCTCCTAGGCATTAGAAAACAAAACAAATCTATATTTATTTACCAAAAAGGAGGGGTTCTGAAAGTGCAAAAAAAAAAAAAAGAGACTGGCAAGGACTGCACATTTCATCTCCTCCACTTTTGCAAAACCTCGGTGGTGAGAGCTCTCAGCCATCTCCTGTCTCATTGTTTTAATCCATGAGAGGAGGGACCTCAGGAGGCGGTCTGAGCAACATCTTCAGAACTTGGGGGATAGGGGGGATGATGCATGATGTTGACCTTTTATAGTGCTCATCTCAAATAGTGACCTCTTCCACGGGAGAAAGGGTGTCAATATTAGATTACTGGACAATATGTCCACTGCTTCACAATGTTTAGCCCCATGCTCACTAGCAAAAATATGTTTAGCCCTTTTTTTGCTCTAGCTTGCCTAACCCGCATGGTGCATGGTGGAATTCCATCGGGATGGCATAGGTGGAATGTGCAGGTAGCCAAGGTCCTGCTGGGGATCACTACTAAACACTGTTTGGCTAGTAATGAAGGATTAAAATGGGTAGCACACGCGTTCGGCAGCCTGACAGAATATTTATGGCAGATATTTTAATGTGAGTTGAGGCCATCAGTTGCAATGAATGTAGGAATTTCTAAACTTCTGTGATGATCTGGTCATTACTCTTTTGGTGTTAAAACACCATCTACTACATATAAACAAATTCATTTTAATGAAAAAAAACATGAAAAAAATATATAATCCTCTATGACAAAAAATCCTATTATAAACTAGGTGGGTGGATAACTTCAGAAGCCAAAGATACTTCTAGAACAGATCTCCAACCTGCTCCTGGAGAGCTAGGCCGTCCTGCAGACTTCAGTGTCCAACCCTGCTCCAACACACCTGTTCTTTAATTATCAAGTAGCCCTGGCAACACCTTGATTCACTTGGTTCGGAAGGTGGGATGTGGTTTGATTGGGGTTGGAGCTGAAATCTGTAGGACGGTGCTCTCCAGGAGCAGGGTTGGAGACCACTGCTCTAGAAAAATCAAGGGTGCACAATGATTTTATAAAATCTAGTGAAATATTTTATTTACAAATAAAAGTGAAAAAAGTCTCAAATCTGGTTAAAATGTTTACACATCTCTCTTGTAATGTGTGTAAAAATACATTTATGAAAAAACAAGTATATACATTTATATTGAAATATAGAATATAGAATCTTTTAAATGTATAGCACAGTAATAAAGGCAGCAACATATGATAGATAGGATAGAATAAGAAGGCTATAATTATCTGGACCGGGCAGAAAAGTATTATAATGCTAAAGGCGCCAATATATAGTGGCACAGAGCGCTTGTGCATATCCCGTGTTCAGAATGAATGAGCTTGAAACAACACGGAGTCACAAGTGCACAGCTGCGCAGTCCTCCGTGGTCCATGTCCATAGAAAAGTTAAGTACAACACACATGCTTCTCTGTCCATGTTCATCTTCAGTTCTGTCTTTTACAGGCAGTTCAGTCAGGGTACTGTTTGAGTAAATTAATTACTCCGGGATATTGGTTTATTTCAATTAGAGGGAGTGTCAGCCATGTTAAAAAAGTGAATAAACTTAGTAATTTGTGGATTAATGCTTACTGGAGACGCAAACCATTTCAAACTATCCAGTCCAATTTAGGTGAACTTGGTTCAACCGTTGTCACTAAGAAGAACCGGTTAAATCGAACGATTCGTTCGCAGAACCGGACATCCTAGTACAACAGGGAAGAGATACTGATATGTAGTGTATTAAATCTGTGGCAATTAGTTTATTGAGCCTTTTCGTTTGAACAGTTGTGTATGCGACCTCAGTTACTGTGCGCTCTTGAAGAGAGTTTCATCATTTTGACTGTAGTAACTGAACGTGACACGCAGTTTGATTGCTGAATGGAGGAAGACGGACAGCCGCAGCGGAAAGAATATTTATGTGAACTTGAATTTAATGTTTTCAATATTAATCTGTAAATCACATTGTACTATGGAACAGCTTCAGAACACTTTAATATAATGCACGAAAATGTTTTGGGCTGCTTTATAATGTTTTTGTGCCTTTCGTGGGGCTCAACAATAACACAGAATAGTATACGCACAATATCGATCTGGATCGTCCCTCGTCCGACGGCGATACCTGATCCACAGCCGATACCGATCCTGAGTATCGGATCGTATGCATCCCTACTTCCCCAGTGTGTGCTTTTGTTAAAGTTTCTTTGGTGGTTTTACAATTACTTGTTTGGCGAATTCCACTGGTCTCAATGAAATGGCATGTGAGACTCACTCATTCAGTTGTAACCAGACCAACAGTCTGTGGTAAAAAACCCAAGTTATACCTGCTTTATCAGGTTTTAGTAGTGCTTTAAAACATTCTCAAGTGATACTGGTTGTGAAGTACTGGAGAACACCTCTGTTTGGTAGAAACTTCTCAACTCTTTAGTTTAGAAGTATATCCTGGTTCTGCAGTAGCGGCATGAGTCTCTGGAAGCCTTTATTTGCAACAAAGTTTGAAAAGGCCAATTGTCTGTAGCAATCATTTCTGTAATCATCCTGTTCGAGTGTTTTTTTTTATTATTATTATTTTAATCTTCCTGTTTTTGTTTGCTTATCAAACATAATAGGGAAGAGAACTTGGATTTGTCGACGTTATTTTCCTCTTCAGCATCTCTTGATAGTTGAGTGATCTACAGGTAGGTGGCCAAACCAAAATGACTACTAAGGGGGGGGGGGGGGGGGGGGGGGGGGGGGGGGGGGGGGCGGGGGCGGGGGGGGGGGGGGGGGGGGGGGGGGGGGGGCCGCGTGTACCGCTACGTGGTCAGTCAAGTCGCGTGTTGAAGTTGTTCACGAAACTACTGCTAGGTGTGCAAAGGGACAGTTTGCAAACTGACTGAAATGGATATTTTGTTTCGTAAAACTGAGATCAAATAATGAAATAAACCAACATTAATATAACATTAACATACTTGAAAATATGAAAATTAATTTAAAATAAATTTTAGCAAGTTAATTTCAAAACGGTGTGATAGTCGTAGGTTGCAGCCTTATTGCATGAAACATTTAAAAATGAAATGAATGAAGTTACATAAAAGCGTTTAATGGATGTTGTGGTTATTAAACAGTCATTATGAAAACCATTAAAACTACACGACTTTCTTTGTTTTATTAAGGGGCTGTCATTTAAATCTGTTTGTTAATGAAAAAATCCTGACCTTGGTCCATTGTCCTCTTGTACAAGGCTACGCGTTTATGACACTATTCGTTTGGTGTCACAATTTACTCTGACTCACACCATAAAAAATAAAGTTGTGAGAAATCAAGATTAATAGTCAAACTGCGACTTGAAAACACCCTTGAAATTGTACAAAAAATAGAATATTAACTTGGAATGTTTAGATTACATTAAGGAGGTGTGCATAGCCTATGCCATAAAAAAAAAAAAATTAAAACGGTTGAAAATGTGGCTTAATTGATGCGTGTTTTAGGCATAGGCCTTGTTCTAACACAATTTTTGGGCACTCACATTAGTGCCAAAATTATGGCTTGAAACTTACATTTAAATTATTCGCTGAATAATACTTATTCATTATCTGGCCTTTTAAACACATTTATTCCCATATACAGAGCCCATGACATGCCGAAAAATATGTCCCTGAATTAAGAAATTGAACACTCTTTATTTATTCCTTTAAAACAGCCAACTCTTTTTTGCTTCCTAACTTATTTTCTGTTGCAGCCATTAAAATAGGTCCCATTTTTGTTTTTTTTGATTGCAAAGTTATATTTCTTATTGTTTCATAATTTGTTTGGAAAAAAATTTGGAACATTTTTGTTTGTTCAATTCAAATTGTTGTTGTTGTTGATGTTTTAAGTGACGTCCAAGCAGATAGCAGCAGACAGCTGAGTTGATCGCATTTGATCAATGTAGCATTCTCAAATCATCAGGACTTGCTTAAAATCAACATGTATCCTGTCCAACCAGACTGAATACACTGGATCATTGCTACTCTCAGTTTAAGAATGCCTACAAAGCTCACTCACTACCGGCTTTTGGCAATTAGGCACCATTGCGCCATTTTACTCACACCGAATATATAACAAAGGCTCATTCATAAACTCCCGGTACAGAGGGTAGTGACGCGCTGGTCCGCCCACTCTGAAGCCATGCTGGAGGTGGCTCTTGATGATGTAGACTGGTACATGTTCTGAGCGAGTTCCTCTGATGTCAGTGAGTTCACGGATGTAGCATTAGCATTGTAAACACGCTAATGGAACAAGCCACAGATACAATAACTATAAGGACCTTTCTCAAATCAGAAACCGTGGGTGGACAGAACAATCTGTGCTGCAGTTAACAAATGCACTGCTGCGTTCATTGGGGAACATGAGCAAATACAAACATCGTGCTATGATCTCCAACGGGCCCCCCCCCCCCCCAGTAAAAGCCGCCAAACACATATACAGGGAACGCATAGAGTCGCATTTCCAGCTAAATGACTCCCGATGCATGTGGCAAGTACTAAGAACCATCTGTGCCTTTGGAAACAAATCCTCTGCAGCTGTGAAAGCAGACCTGTCGCTGGCTGACAAGTTTCTACTCTTTCTACGGCCGCTTTGAATGCAAATGAGGCAGTGCAAAAACTGCCGATCAGGGCATCAGGAAGGCAGCAGTCAGAGCAGGCGATAATCATGTGAGCTCACCGTGTCAGAGGACGATGTTTTCGGAGGGGGGGCTCTAAAAAGCGAGTGAAAACAGTCATGAAAGCAGCTGGTCCTGAATTGGATTTCGCGTGCCGTGTTCTGAGGTCCTGTGCTGATCACATGGTTTGTTTATCATCTATTTTAATGAGTCCCTTGCTACCCTCGGTGGTTCCCACCTCCTTTAAAAATCTGTCATCATCCCTGTGCCTAAAACACTAACCCCCTCTTGTCTGAATGACTATCATCCAGGTGCCCTCACGTCAACAGTCATCAAGGTCTTTGAGAAACTTAGAAAAAACAACATTTGCTCCTCCATCCCTGACTGTGGAATGTGGAATGGTTGTTGGTCTGAGTATTTCAAAAAGTGCTGATCTACTGGGATTTTCACACACAACCATCTCTAGGGTTTACAGAGAATGGTCCAAAAAAGAGAAAAATATCCAGTGAGTGGCAGTTGTTTGGAGCAAAATGCCTTGTTGAGGGTCCGAGGAGAATGAGGCAGACTGGTTAGAGATGATAGAAAAGGCAACAGTAAACTCAAATAACCACTCATTACTACCAAGGTAGGGCAGAATACCATCCTCTGAGTAATGAATGCCCAATACGTCAAACCCTGAAGCAGATGGGCTACAGCACTTTACTCAAATGGCCTCCAAAGTCCACGCCAGATCTCAAATCCAATAGAGCAGGTTTGGGATGTGGTGGAACAGGAGATTCACATTCATGGATCTGCAGCCAACCTGTGTGATGCTATTATGTCAGTATGGACCAAAATCTCTAAAGGAATGTTTCCAACACCTTGTTGAATCTATGCCACAAAGAATTAAGGCAGTTCTGAAGGCAAAAGGGGGTCCAACCCGGTACTAGCAAGGTGTACCTAATAAAGTGGCTGGTGAGTGTGTGTACATTTTTATATATATATATATAATATATAATATATATATATATATATATATATATATATATTTTTATTTTTTTTTTTTTTTATTTATATATATATATATACTATATATATGATATATATAATATATCATATATTAAGCCTATAGAGATCAGCATTTTGAACACTATAATAAACCACAAAAATGATCTGCATGGTGACATTGTTTATTTTTACACGACCAGCAACCAGTAGTGTAAATGAATTCAGTCCAGCTGGGAGGGGGTTGAGGTTGGTGGTAGTTAGCTACATTTGAATGTGGGGGGTTGACATAAAGATGTGAATGTGCTTTCATATGGAGAATTTCTGATGAACATTCATAAAAAAACTTGCTGAGCAGGTTTAGGCAAAGTATCTGCATTAGGAATAAATGCCTTTGTTGGTGTTTGGCTTTTGCAACGGCATAAGAGAGTATGACATACAATATAATATGGTTTTGTTTGTTTTTTTCTCAGAAGAGAACTGGCGCCTCTGAGAGAGAGAGAAAGAAACAGACATCAGAAAAGTATCCATCTATGAATGTGTTTTATAGGCTATTTTAGATTTTGGGGGGAAAAAAGACCTGAGTTTTTTGGGAGACACATATAATTTGTAGACTTTCTGGGATTTGCAATGGGACTGAAAGCAGAATTTATGCAAACATTTATAATGCTTTAAAAACGTTAAACGACTAGTCTAGTAACACTATTGGGGAGCTCTTTAAGAGAGAAATGCAACCTTCATTCAAATTATATAATCAGGGAGTATTTGCTTTCATTTTGAATTGATTCCTTTAAAACTAAACATTTTTCTCATGTAGGTGGGTATACCCCAGTTTTTCGTTATTTCATTATCAGGAAAAAATTCAATGATCCACGCGGGCGCCTCCGTGTCCATGCATGCGCATGAATACGGTTTTTCCATACAAACACTAACATATGAATAGTAATAGAGCACATTTATTTTAAGGGTTAACGCGTACCGTATGGGGATCCGCATTAAAAATAAATCTTCACAAGTCTGCCATTCGATACAGGTGCCGTTATAATCTGTAAATTTACAGGCTATTAGACATTTTAAAATGATCTGCCGCGCTCCTATTCGTGATCATTAGTGTTCTTGTCGCAGTCCATAAATGAAATTTAATTAATCTCATATTCTTTTTTAATAAATAGCTCATGCATTAAGCAAAAGCAGGTTAAGTTTTAAATGTTACAAATAATTAATAAAATGCTATAGACTAAGAAGAGATTTGCAGTTTCACACACTTTTTGCATATGCATAACAAAGTGAAATTATTTTTACATGCAATGATATACACCATAAACAAACACGACTTGTAATGGAAGAAAAAATTGTGACAATAATAGTATAAAGGATGTAACTCCTCACGCACCTCTTGAGCTTCGCACTCAGCAGCATGTACCGGCCGAACAACCAATCTTGCACACTCAGAGCAGATAGGAACACAAGTTATGTGAAACAAATTACATTTTTTAAATATAGATAATAGTGAGAATGACATTAAATGAACATTTAAAATTAGTTGACCGATTTGTCCTTTTCATCCGCCTGTGCATTCTGACCCGCACAGGGCTGAATCTGAATGAAAAATGCTAATTTCTAAAATATTAGATTAAATTAATTTCTAAAATGTTGTGGATACGGAAAGCCTGAAAAACAGATCACAGCAGTAGTATAGACCTACACAGTAGGCTATCAGTCATTAGCATGATGGAGAGAAGTGAGTTTTAAACAGAGGGAGGTTTTATTAATTCATCCCTTCTTTTTCAGTTTCAGTGATTTAGCTAAATCGGCACCAAGTTTAATTTATTCCGTTTCTTTATTTTAGTTAGGCCTAAATAATGGGAGCAAAATTATACGTGCCTCATGTTGTACTGAAATAAAGGAGAGAATTCCATAAAATAGGCAACAATTTCTTAATAAGTGAACAGATATCGTTTCCCTCCCACATAGTTTCTTTGTCAAAATAAAAGGTGCCGGTTACGAAATATCAAAGTATGTGCGTGACAAAAAATGCAGTGCTGTTTTATTAAAGGAATGTTTAACATAGAAATTGTGACAAATATTAGTAATGTAAGAATATTGACATTTAGAAATCCATGTGTGTAGACTAGCCTGAAATAGGCTACCGCTTTTTAATGTCTCCGGTGCAAAAGTAAAACCACCATTTCTTTAAGTGTATATATAACACATGATTTATATAAGATAAAGTAATGCTGCACACCTGTTTAAATGTTTCACATCTAAAATCTGGTGTATACATAGCGTAGCTTTAAATATAAGCACAGGCTTCATAGACTTGACATTTATCCTGATTTGAGGTTTTGTCTAAATGAGAAATGCACATAACTTAAGTGCTAAATTTGATTCAGTGAATGTTAAATCTTTTTATCTAGGCTACACGTGTTTTTTCTTTTCATTTTCACTGGACTGCAGCCATCCAACGGAAAAATCGGCAAGGCAAACCTGTTTGTGAAAATGCCCTTGAAAAGCGTTCGCTTAATAACTTGATGGTTGAAGCTCCACTCAGCGGTCAAAAGCTGCAAATGCATTTTGCAGACCCTGTCGACGCCACAGCGGTAAAAAGCACTGTTCTGGGCAGGGCCACCTACTGTGTCTTTAGTGGTCCACAGGTTGGAGTTATTTTGTTGTTTGAAGATTTTTGACGACCAAGTGCTCTTCATTCATTTGGCATTCTTTGCAAAAACTGCCAGCCCTCGCAATGACTGAGTGAAGTAAGTCCATCCTCGTCACTTTGGTTTTCCTTCTTAAAAAGAGAAGAAAAAAAAAAGGTGTTTTGATTATTAGCAGTCTTTCATGTTAAATTTAGTTTTCATATATACATATACAGTCGTGGCCAAAAGTTTTGAGAAATTGCCATAAATATCTAGTTTTCAAAAAGTTTCAAAAAAGGTTGCTGCTAAACTGCTTTTAGATCTGTTGTTTCAGTTGTGTTCTGTGATGTACTGAAATATAATTACAAGCACTTCATACGTTTCAAAGGCTGTTAATCGACAATTTAGATACATTTATGCAAAGAGTCAGTATTTGCATGTCTTGCCCTTCTTTTTCAGGACCTCTGCAATTCGACTGGCATTTGCTTCGCAATCAACTTCTGGGCCAAATCCTGACTGATAGCAACCATTCGTTTCATAATAACTGGGTCTTGGAGTGTTGTCAGAATTAGTGGGTTTTTGTTTGTCCCACCCGCAATCTCTTGAGGAATTGACCACACAATTCTCAATGGGATTAAGGAGCTGGGGAGTTTCCAGGCACATGGACCAAAATCTCAACCTTCTGGTCCCCGAGCCAACTTAGTTATCACTTTTGACCGTATATGGCCGGTGCTCCATCGTGCTGAGAAAAATCGACATTAGACTTTCTTCACCAAACAAAAAAGACGTTGTTGGGAAAAAATGTGGACGAAGTTGCTGCTGTTGGAGGGGTGTTTTGTACCACATTCTTATTCATGGCTGTGTTTTCGGCCCCCCCCCCCCCCACCCCCAGAATGTTAAGTGAGCCCACTACACCTTGGATGAGAAGCAACCACACACATGAATGGGTGTCAGGTGCGTGACTGTTGGCATGACACAGGCTGATGGTAGCGCTCACCTTTTCTTCTACGGACAAGGCCCTTGTTCCAGAATTCCCCAAACAATCGGAACGGGGCTGTTCAATCTGAGAATATGACTTTGCCCCAGTCTCATCAGCAGTCCCAGTCACTATACTTTCTGGCAAAAGAGCAATCTGTCCCTGATTTTTTTTTGTGGAGAGAAGTGGCTTCTTTGCTGCCCTTCTTGACACCAGGCCATCTGTCCCAAAAGTCCTTCGCCTCACTGTGCGTGCAGATGCGCTCACACTTGCCTGCTGCCATTACCTGAGCAAGCATCTGCATGGTGGCACTCCGATCCCGCAGCTGAATCCTCTTTAGGAGACATCCTGGCGCTTGCTGGACCTTCTTGGACGCCCTGAAGGCCTTCTTTACCAAGAATTGAACCTCTTTTCCTTGAAGTTCTTGATGCAACCGATACAATTGTTGATTTAGGTGCAATCTTAGTATCCCACAATATCCGTGCCTGTGAAGCCATTTTTTTATGCAACGCCAATGATGGCTGCACCGTTTCTTGCAGGTCACCCATGGTTAACAACTGGAAGAAGAACAATGATTTAAAGCATCACCCTCCTTTTAACATGTCAAGTCTGACATTCTAACCCAATAAGCCTGCCATAATGATCTCCAGCCTTGTGCTTCGTCAACATTCTCACCTGAGTTAACAAGATGATTACTGAAAATGATCTCAGCAGGTGGTCTTAATGACAGCAATGAAATGCAGTGGAAAGTTTGTTTTTGGTGATTAAGTTAATTTTCATGGCAAAGAAGGACTATGCAATTAATCTGATCACTCTCTCATAACATTCTGGAGTATATGCAAATTGCTATTATAAAAACTTAAGCAGCAACTTTTCCAATTTCCAATATTTATGTAATTCTCAAAACTTTTGGCCACGACTGTAGATTATGAAATGCCTGCTGACAAAGCTCTGTTTGTTTATGCATTTACACAGAACTATAGTTAAACTTCAGTTGCTCGTGGAGATAATAATTAATTTCCATAGAGTTGATATTATTTAGATGTTTATTTGCGAAAAATTAATGGGATATAGTAAATGTTTATATAATTACGGTGTTTTAAACAAGTGAATCTTTGTAAAAAGTTACATGAGTGGCCGTGCTGTAGCATTTACTAGTCATTACCTAGTGATGTTTCATTCTTGAACGAATCGTTCTTTTTTGAACAAATCTTTTAGGATGAACGACTTTTTCATGTTCGCGTAATCCATTGACTCTATTTCTGGTTCAACTCAAAATGCCTCCCTCCAGAGCAGAGGTGGCCGCTATTAGCAGCGCATGAGCACAGGCAAGGTGAACCAAGATATTCATCCTGTCAATAATGGATTAAGCCCTCGACCCAAGAGCCTTCAAGTTTGAGATATGAAATTATAGAAGCGCATTATACTGTTGGTACTGTTGCACATACTCTTGTTTATATATTCACTATTAGCATACAAAACATAAACTTTACATTAAATCCCCGATTTATGATGTGTAATTGTCTGACCAGACCATTAAAATGTTAATTATGCAAGAAAAACTTGTGCTTTGGTTATCTGAACAATGTATTATTAGACTTTATTTAATGAGTCCATTATGCACACCTTTTAATAAAGCCAAATCAGTTTTTTGTAACAAGTGATACGTTCGTTGACTTGAGACTAGGGCTGTGCGATTAATAGAAACTGTGAATAGTAATCGCGATTTGAGATGTTGCGGTTTTTGCTAATCGCAAAGCCTGGCCATGTGGACGCAATATGTTCCCTGTTTCCAGATGCATATGCATGACTGCCAGGGCTTGAGTGGCAGCCTTACTAGCCAATAGAGTGATCGCTCTGATTCTTCCCTCCGTCGCTCCCAGTCAGCTCTGCTCTAAGCCGCACTGCATAAACACACACCATTTAAAAAAAAACAGAAGACGGAAAGACGAGCAGAGTGTGAGATTATGGCGTCTACCGGGTCAGATCGAGAGTTGGTAAATGAATACTAAAGAAAACTTATGTAATATGAGATTATTTTGCTTCGAAATGACAGACACCAAAACAAAAATGTAAAGTTAATTATTCAAGAGCTTTTGTCACAACCCTTATCGGTTTGCTTTCAGGCCTGGAGGTACAACAAATACATTCTTAGATTTTTTTATTAGTACATGAACATTACTTGCACATTTTATCCTTTTTTCCCCAACAGATTCTAATTTGAAAAGTTTATAATGGATGATCGCTATTTCCCAATTCAGAAGACCACAGCACACACAGCCTGTGTCTCTGAAAATGCTTCTCTCATCCGCGTCTCACATAGAGGCCGTTACACGTTGCCGCACACATGCAGCCCTGTCTCGTAAATGCTCCTGTATACGCGCGCTCGGCTTCCACCACGCACGTCCTCACCACGCACGGTCTCCACGGATCACATCTGACAATAAGAATGAGGCTTGATGCACGCGCAGCACAACCTGTAACAACTAGCGCCCTGGCTTCCGTGTTTACAAACAAGTTGTTAATTCAGTCTAACTGCTTTTGCTTAATTTCACTTGGAGAAAAATGAAACAGTCAGCACACTTGTGCTATAAAATCCCGACCAGTGCCTATAAAGTCTATTAATAAATCAACCTATGTAACCATATAGTAATACATTAATAATTGAACTGAGTAATATATTTCCTGTTAATTTGCACAAATAAAGCTAATCTTTTTCTGTGAAATGTTAATAATGAATAAATTCTGGAAAAGTAGTCCATAACCATTATAATATTCCCTGCTAGAAAAAAAAAATTGTACCTGTAATACCGTTTCTAGTTGTATGGCATGAGAAGGAAGGAGCCAGGGTCGGCTTTCTGAGGCTCGTGGGTATTTTATTAATTAAACCAAACTATAAACAATCGCAGCCACACTTCAAACTTTTCCTTGTTTCACAATACTTGTACTGCACAGGCCTTTAGTCTCTTTGGGCTTCCTGTTCGCGACTCCCCACGAGTCCTCACGCTCTCTCTCCTTAAAGGGCCAGTTTCGCAACTGCTTTTTATACGCCCCTCCTCACAACCAATCACTAGCAACGCGACCCCAGGTGTTAGTATAGTTTGGCACTTGACCCACTTAACCGCCGCTCCTCTTCGCTCCTCGCTCTACTCTCCCGTCGCAGACCCTCTGCTGAACCACACCTCCCCGCGCCCCACAGTACCCCCTCCCAAACACATAGAAAATGTCATGGATTTCAGGGGTTATATATACTGGTAATCTACAGTATATTGGCTTTAACTGTAAACTATAATGGTTGTCTACTGGTATTTGTTGACTGGATTCTGTTGGTGGGAGGTACATTCTGGGCAGATGGGACGCTCAACAGTAATTTCCTATTGGAATAATGCCCCAAAACGCCACTACAAAACAGGAATTTTTGTAATTTTTTAATGGAAACCATAAGTAATTTCTATGATGCTTTCTACTTGTTTGTTTTTTCAGGCAGGGTAATGCATACCCATACCTGTTGCTGCACACATATGTGTCAAATTACAGCTGAAGCTTTGACTTGTGTCCAAAATTCAAATCGCAATATCAAATCGCAATCGCAATAGCTGTCAAAAAATCGGGCATTTATAATATTCTCCCCATCGGCACAGCCCTACTTGAGACATACACATAAGTACACTTTTCGCACGCTGCTGGCGTAATTTACTGTATATAAGACAATGGGTCACTGAACGAATCATATGAATTGATCTGAAATGCATAATTTTTGGTGAACCGAAATGAAAAGTAACTTCACGAGACTAATGACATATAGATGAGAGAGAATTAAATTTCAGTTACTTTTGATTTCCAACCATGCACGGCATTCATGACTGGTATATAATTTAATTCAGGCACTTATGTCTTTTAGTGTGGACAGCGGCCTCAATGGATTATCTCAACTTGACACTGTGTAGTTCAATCTGTATTTCTCTTAAAATCCAAGCTTGCTAAACTACATAGCAGTGCAGTAATATATCATCTAATGTGGTTGGCATTAATTGCCTTATGGTTAAAATAAAGTTGACTAATACAGCAAAGCAGTATACTTTACATGTGCATGCTGTTTGACCTCCTCTCCCCTCAGACCGTGCTGCCAATGGCAAGTCCCTGCATGCAATTCTGAACAACACACCACAAGGAATGGGTTGGTATACAGTAAATCTCGATATGACAAAATCGATAGTCCGATTAATGGTAGAACATCCGGAAAATATTGGGAAAAAATATCGGTACATTCGATATATATTGAATCTCTAACCATCCAAACAACATTTTACCACAAAATAAATTTTGGTATATTTTGATGTTTGCAAACATTAGTTGACATTACGTCCATAGAACTTAAGTTGTTGGAATTCAAAATAGGTCGTTAAGGAATTGGCTGTGATTTGGCTACGTGGCTGGTCTCGTTGCTCTCTCTCTCTCTCTCTCTCTCTTCACCCTCCTCGTCCACACTGTTTTGGTTTTTGTGTTGGCGCTCGTGGGTTGAGTATTTCCCTATCTAATTTACTATGGCCTGTTCCGAATACCATTTTTTGATCTTTTGGCAGCTGCATTATAATCAACACAAGTTTATGATGTCAAGCAGCCATGCATACTCGACGTACTTCATGTGTTTGCGTAGGGGGACCCAAGGCATTGCAGTGTCCGCATTTTTGTGCAATATGGACACGCGACCACATTCAGAATTACTACACTTCTGAATAAACGACCGAACAGCGCGAGCCGGCAGCGGTCATGCCGCACTCCGGCAGGGCTTACATGCTGCGAGAAACGGACACTGCCCGAGTGATACAAAACACAACAGGGTCTGTTTATAGCAATACTGTTTTAATACGATGAAAAAATTCTTATTAGGCTAGGCCGACTGGTAATGTTTTTTTTTTTCTTTTGTCACTGCTGTATCTGTTCAAGCTACTATTTGCTCAGCCACGCATAAGTCGCACTGTTTTTAATCATGTGTCAAATGATCCTGAGTAACTTGTTTGGACTCATCTACGCTAGTCCGTGTTTTTTTTGGTTTTTTTTGACTAACACCCACACTATATCTATATGCGTTGTCACTTTAACGCGAGACTCTGTAGGGCTTGGTTCAAACTTGATGGTCTGGGGTCAATCGCATATTGGGGCACACTGTCGCCGTTGCCCGATCTCATAGTCGTTCTCATCTCAAATTTAAAGTGCTACCCCCCAGTCGGGATGTCTTTCGCTCATGTGTAGTCCTTCCTCTTTCAGATAAATGAATCATGAAGTTCCACTCACATGCGATGCCATTCAGACCTACTAAGAAACTGTTTTGCGGGGGATGCCAGTTGAAAAAAAAAAAAAATTGATCTCAAAATTGAAAATCGACAATACCAAACCCACTGACCGATTATTCAAATAATCTAATCATCTCTCGTCCAGCCCCTACTATTCAGTGTCATGTTGAAAGCACATGATTAATCAGGAATATTTACTGTTGTTTATGACCGCGTTTAATGGTTGCTTATCAGCAGATTGGTTAACACATCACGTTTTGGTAACAGTAAGGTTTCGGCTTGGAACCTCAACCGATGGCGGGCTTTTCCACTGTTTCCACTGCATGGTTATGGGGTGACATTTTTTTAGTACCGACCCTCAGTTGATGTTCCCAAGTGAAATGTACCATTACCCAAACGTGACTGTAAACTCTGCTGACATGGATTTACCAGCAGTGAGAATGAGAAGACTTTACCCCCAATGGGAAAGGCAAACCGTTGAATGAAGTGAATTACGTGTGACCAAAGTATGGTGACCCATCTCGGATTTGTTCTCTTGCTTTTAAGTCCCTCCAAAAGCAGCACACACATTGTTGAACACACATACACACCATGAACACACAAACCACGGGGAGCAGTGGGCAGCCATTACAGTGCACACACACCCGGGGAGCAGTTGGGGGTTCGGTGCCTTGCTCAAGTGGTCCACCAAGGTCATGGTATTGAGGGTGGAAAGAGAACGCGGTATATTCACACGCAGGTCACACATTTCTGCCAGACCTAAGACTTCTAACCTGCAATCGTAACGCCGACTTCTCTAAACCTTAGCCCAAATGCCTCCTTTGCGTCAAAAAGACAACTCTCACTGTTCAGTCATTTTTTCTCTCCATGTATACAGACATGCTGGCAGCCAACGATATCCCAAGGCATCACCTCGTACATCTTTGCTCTCGTTGCTCTGCTCCCTCAGGTCATCAGATGGATCAGGGAGACCGGATGCTCTGTTCTACTTGGGGCTCCACTCTGACAAAACTAGTCGTGGTTCCCTGACTGACTCGGTTATCCCTTCCTTCCTCTGAGAATGAGCAGGGAGCTAACTAACTTTTCCCGGTCCGGACCCTCAGGATTTATGTGGAACACTCTAGCCTGCTTTGGGGGCTGCTCCAAAGGGCTGCCAGTTACGAAGCAGAGATAATCCCACTGGATAGTGGATGCAATATCCCTGGCTTATGCCTTTGTGGGCTCTGAGTGCCCCATTGGAGTAAGGGCCCTCTCCACTAGGGGGATGGCCTCTTGGTATGTTGTAAAACAACGGAACAAGCCATTGAACACTCAGTACTTCTATCTCTCAAAGCTTCATTTCATTTCTGCCAAAAATTAAATATGGCACTACACTGACTGAAGTCTTTCTGGGCTTGGTCCAGCTGAGTTTCTATTGGGGGATATTGGAGGCAGCCAGCTGGTCATCGTCATCAACCTTTGTTAGGTTTTTTAAATCCCTATGGTATATCCTTCCCCCATGTGGCATAACGCAACCTTAGAGCCGTGTTATAGGGGAACTCCAGTTACAAAAGTAACCTAGGTTCCCTGAGAAAAAGATAGTTATGATAGTCCCTGTTATATTTATGTTGTAACCTGAGCCATTCACTAGGCAGTATGTAGTTTCTTGACTACAGACTTCAGTCAGCGTAGTACTATATTTAATTTTCAACAGGAATGATTAATCTACCAATTATTAAAAACATTAAAAGACTAATTGATGATTTCACTTATTAATGATTTAACTTATCAATAGGCTTTGATTATTCAGCTTTTGTAATTTGTTAAAATATTAACTTACAAATTCTATACATTTTCATATAAGCTGTGCTATAGCTCCACACTAGTCAAACCACATTATTGCAGGACATTATTAGGTCATAAGAGATCAAATGACTATTCAACAAAATAAAAAACTTTCAATGTTGTCGATTAAGTTGACTAATTGTTTCAGCCCTGCTGTAAAGGGACCATTCTTTGCTTGCTTTCTGTATGTAATACATTCACATTTTGAAGAAAAGTTTTGTTTGTCATAACCAATGCCCAAGTATACTGCTAATTTTTAGGAGTGACAAACACTGACAGTGGCAGATTTCTAATGTTATCTCCATTTATGAAAATGAGAAGTGTAAATATTCAAACAAATATTCAAGACACTGTAAATAAATGACAGTTTCATTTTGGGTGAATCCATTTATGGCTAAAGTAAGCAGAGTGGTGCTTAAGTAACCATGTTTTCCCAAAGGCATTGTAAATATATATTTAATTTTATATATATGTTGTGTATTTTTTTTCTGTAACTGATAGATGGCTAACATTTCTGAATGTTTTCCCAATGTACTAAATTGCAGTTTCTCAAACTAATTTATTTGCAATAGTCATGTTGTCTTGCCTATTGCAGGACTTGCTGTGCTGAAGCATGTTTTAACACCAAGAATGAAAGCATCACACGTTGCCATTGAGACTATGAAGGAACACCTTGATGCTGTATATGACATAACCATTGCATATGAGGGAAAACTCACTGCAGCCGGCCAGAGACATCCAGCCTCTCCTACAATGCCAGGTATGTTGTTGTTATCATACATTCAGCAGTTTAAACAGCATGTTTACTTTCATCAACTGAAACTAGCACAGGAAAGAAGGCGGACGCAATGTTAAATCATTGATTGAGGGCTGGAAAAAAAATAGATATGTGAATTTCCTGTTACTTCCTGTAAACAGTGAGTGTTACAATGTGTTATTTTCCATTGGTTCCCAAAAACACTAAAGCAATAAGAGGTTTCATGAAAAAAACATCCTGTTTTTCACAGGAATAAACAGTCACAACATTTGGGTAGCTGTAGGATATTGTCACTTCCTAAATAAAAAAGAAAAAACTATTGAGCAACATGCTGCCACAATATCAAAGTTTGTCATGCGTCACCATTTCTGGGTCCAAGTGCTCTGTCAGATCCCACGAGCAAACAACAAAATGAGCTTATGCAGTACACACAACAATGTGCTGTAATACTGCTTAAAAATCATGATCCTGACCTTTATCTCCATACTGAAATCTGAGTTGGCCAGAGAGAGATTGATCTTTTATGAATCATTAAAATATTGGTGTTTGTGACACAGTGAGCTTGGAGACTGTAGTGTTCCCCAAACAATTTTAAAACTTAGCTTAAAGGTATGCTATAAATGGATGGTGATCATAAATTGCTCTTGAAACCTAGTAGAGACTTGAACCCCGAAAATGTATTCAATACGTCCATTACTTAGCAAGCGGATATTAATGTTCATAATTTATGAATTAACACTGTTACATTCAACAATGCATGTGGTAAAAGCAGAAATTTCTTAAATATAGAAAATACATAGCTTACATAGTAGCCTACAAGAGTCAAGTCTTTGTTTCTTGATTATTACATAGTGGCCCACCACAGTGTAATTTGTTCTACCACAGTTTCATAATGAACTGAAAATATTTTTAAACTTCTTATTAAAACACAAAATATCTACCAGTGTGTTTTTGCCCCATTGCTTTGTCAAATCATCTTTCAATTGAATCATCTTTCAAAAGGCTGTGATTTATTAAAATAATTATGGTCCTTGTTCATTTACATTTGAGCAGCTCATGATTAGATGTTTCACTGTCTTAGAGTGACTCGTTTCACAAATCTAGCCCCCTCCAAAAAATAAGTCTTGAGCCTTTAACACATGCACTCTTTATAATACTTGCTTTTTTTATTTAAAAAATTAGCCTCTAACACTAACTTTTCTTTCTTTAAAAAAAAAAGAGAGACCCTCTAACACTAATTTTCTGTATTATTTTTCTATTCTATCTACTTGTTTTCTTTTATTAAAAAAAAAAATTTTATAAAAATGATGTGTTAAACAAAAATTTCAAAAAAAAATACATATTAAATTGCCCGGCTTTTTGGTTTTTGATTATTCTTTTGGCCTAAAATTTGTAATTTTTTCCCTTTGGAAAATAAAATTTTCTTTTTAAAACCTAAATTTTGTTTCCCCATTTGTTTGAAATCACCTTTAAATTTCCCTGTGTTTTTAAAAATTACCTTTTTAATTTTTTGGCGGTCAGAAGTGCCTTTTGGGAAAACGTTTTTTCGGACCCCTACCCCCCCTTAAAAAATTCCGAGTTTAACCAGGGCCATTGGTTAAAATTTTGGATTAAAAAAATTTAAGGTCACCAACCCTTTCTTTCCTCAACACTAAGTTTTTTTACTTTTCTACAACCGCCATTAAAAAAAAAACCCCTTCAAGGCGGTTCGCTAACCCCGTTTTTCCCCCTTCCTTTTTTGCCGGGTTTTGTTTTTGGGGGTTTTCCCGTAAAGCGCAGCAAATTCCCACTCCCCCTTGCCCCCACCCCGGGGGAAAAATTAAAGGGGGTTTTCAAAGGGTAAGTTTTTTAAAAACAAATTTTTTTGAAACGGTTTTTCAAAGTTAAACGCTCCCTTGGGCTTGAAAGGAAATTAAAAAAAAAGGGGGGCCCACAGGGGGCTTTTCCCCTTTCAGGACGCCCCCACGAAAAGGAGACTGCTTTCACAGAAAAACCCCCTTCCCTAAGGCCCAGGAGCCCTCCTCTTATCCCTTTCGTGACCCCCTAAAGGGGGCAGCCCCCTTTTTTTTTTTTTTTTACCGGTTTTTCTTTTTTTTAAAATAACCCAAATTTTGAACGTTGAAAAATGCCACCCCGGAGGGGGCTCGCCCCCCCGGGTTTTGCCCTTCAGGGGGCCAGAATGCCCCTTCAAAACCCCCCAATTTTGGCTGCCTTCCGGGCCCAAACTTCATGAGGCCCCCCCAAACTCCTTTTTCCAAATTTCCCAACGGGCCCCTTCAGAAGGCACCCGGGGAACTAAGCAAAGGGGTCGGGAGGATCTCCACCACTGCCCAAACTTGCTCGCTCTCCCCTTGCGTCCCCCCGGGGTGTTTTCACTGAAGACAGGCCCCTTTTTACATCGGGGAACCCCCCCTTTATTAGGAAGCCCCCCTCCTCCTTTTTTGTTCGCGGGCCCCAAAAAAAAAAAATTGGGCAACAAAAGGCCCATTCCTAAATCTCAGACCTTCGTTGCCCTGCCCGCTTGAAACCTGTTTCCCTTTAAACCCCCTTTTGGAACCAGGTTATTTTTGGGGCCTGGCATTTTTGTCACCCCCCTTTTAAATTTGTGTTTTTTCCCTTTCCCCAAAAAAAATTTGGCAAAAAGCCCCCTAATTCAGGTAACCCCCCCAGCCAAAACCCCTTGGGCTTAAAAATTTGGGAGGAGATTTTTGTACCCTAAATTGTGTTTTTTAGAAAAAAATGGCTAAATTTAAAAAAAAAATTTTAAATCAGCAAAAGGGCAATAAAAAATTACGCATTTTTTCGGGTTTTTTTTTTGGGAAAAAAAGGGAGCGGGGAAAGGCCCAAAAATTTTTCCCTTTTAAATGGAGTAAAAAATAAAAACTTGGGTTTCTCATTTTAAGAAAACTTTATTAAAATTTTTTTTTAAAAAATTGTTTGTTTAAAAGAAAAATATAGATTTAAATTTTTTCCCGGAAATTTTTTTTGGTTCAAGGGAAAAGAAAAGGTGAATTATCCTGAAAAATTAGATTAAACCCTGAGGACAAAAGGGGGGGGGGGGGGGGGTTTTTCTTTTGGGGGGGGGGGGGGTTTTGGGGGGGTTGGGGGGGGGGTGAAGCGTTACAAGAAAAAATGTGAGGCAAATGTTTTAAAATTTTTTTGTTTGTAGTTTTAGAATATATTTAATTATCCCAAACATTTTAATATTCACTTGTGGGTCCCGTTAAACATTTATTAAAAAACAATAAAAGCTGAACTTTCAAACTGATTTTTTTGCATAAATTACTCCACACAAAAACCCCTTCAGAAATCATTTAACAACTTTTTTTCTAAAAAAAAAAAACATTTATTGTTATTATTATCTTTATTTTTATTTTAATGTTGAAAAGAGTGAGAATTTTTTTTGTGGTTAAATAAATAAACTGGACAATGCGCTTGCACATAACAGAACAGCTTGTTTGTTCCATTTGTTCGGTTACTTTTATTTTTTTGGGGACCACTTGAGCCCAAAAAATACCATAGACAATTTTTTTTATTTCAATTTTCATATTTTGATTTGCATGATTTTTTAATTTAAAATTTTTGGCCCGGTAGGGTTCTTTTCTGATTTTCCCATCCTTTTCAGGAGCCCCCAGAAAGCTAGTGGGGGAACAGCAGCAGTTCGGGGGCCCAATCTCCCTTTTAAAAAACTGGGAAAGCGGGCCAAATAAAATTTCCCCCATTGAGAACGGGAGCAAATCAATAAAAACAGAATGTCACTGTTTAAGTTAAACAAAAGTTAAGGAGGATTAGGGGGGGGGTTTGGTTGAAAAGAGTGCAGTGGAAGCCCCAAGGCACAACGGGAAAAGGCATTTAAATGGGGGGCCCTGTTTAAAAAGGGGACCAATTGAGGGCTTAGCATCAGACCCACGGTTAGGTCGGGGTATCACTGATAGGGGAAAGCTTGACTAGCGCTCCCTTAAAACTGACGCTGAAGCTATATTTTTTTACTTTTATATTATTTACACAAGTTTTTGGGAATGGTTTAGTAGTAAAATATTTTTATTAAAATTCATTATTTCACTTGATTATACTTTAGCGGAATTTATTATATTTTGGAAAAAGTCTAACTAGTAAAATTTTCCCCCCCCCCTTTTATGGGGAAAAAGATTAAAAATTATATAAAAAATAAAAAGAACTTCCCTTTGTTTTAAATCCTCCCTGAAAAAAGTGCTTCTTTTTTTTTTCTGGGGAAATCCAAATTCAAACCCTAAAACCCAAACCCCAATTTTTTTTGGGGTGAATATGTTTTTTCCCTCTAAATCGCGAAGCAAACAAAAAAATAAAAAAAAACTTCAAGAACAATTCGCTGCGTTGTTTTCTGTTGTGTGGGCTTTAAAACCGGGTTTCTTTAGGAAACATCTTTCATCTAAAAAAGCGCGTTAGCTTTTTATTTTTAAGTGCAAAAATTTTTGTTTTTATTATTTTGGAAAAAAAAAAAAGGTAGACCCTTTAAAGATTCGATTGATGTATTGCCCTTTCTGTCCGACAAAACAAAAAGGGGAAATTTTAAAGTTTTTTTCGGGGTTATCAGGAGAAAATCCCTTTAAAAAGGGTATACTTTTAAAAATCGATTTCCCGGGGGTTTTAAAACAGACCCTTCGCAAGTGTCCCCAGGGGTTTGGTTTCTTTTGGGGGGATCTGAAAGAGGGCCTACTTCACATCTAGATGATACCACAAAAGTTATTTTTGAATTTGCCTTTGAGGTAGTGGAATTTAAATACATGGTCCTTGCCTTTTGGGACTGCCCATCCCCCTTTTTTAAAATGCATGCTTTTTCCCCCCCGAGACAGATTGGAAACTGCATTTTGAATTACCCCGGACTGGCTCATCTTGGCCCAGTCAGAAGGGTGATCGGGTATTTCCCCAGATCCTTCCTCCTTAACCCAAATTTGGATGCCGGGGCCCTTTGGGGTCAATTTTGCCAAGAGCATACTGTCCCCCAGCCAAAACATTCCTGGGAACGGGTTTTCAACTAAGACGAAATGAGTGCAGGAGTTGCCCCGAAAGTGATTTTGGGTATTCAGCAGCTAAAGGCCCCATCAAGGTTTGGGGCCCCTTTTCCCTCTCAAGGCGTTCCCGAAAAACGAGCCTCAAAGGGGAAAACTTTTCCCCACTTCACTGGGCCTGCTTTGCTGCAGGCCCCCCCCAGTTTCTGGCTTTAAACCCCGGGTTCCGTCCCCCCGGCACGCCTTCCTGTCAAGGGGGGGACCAGGCCTGCATAGCAGCTCCGGGGCCCCCTTTGGGAAAAACTCCCCAGTGGATGGGAAAGTTTCGTACTCCAGGGAATTTCTGCAAAGGAAGGTTTATCTTGACGGAAACCCTTTTAAACGGGTGTGGGCCGGCAGGGGGGGAAACCCAAGGGGCGGGCATGAATTTTGGAGCAACATCCCCTCAAAAAGAGTGGGGGCTCCATCCCATAGGGTTTAAAGAAACTGGAAGGGTCTTTGGCAAGGTAGAGGTCGAAAAACCCCTTTTTTAAAGAAGGCAACTCTCAATGCCCCAAATTTTCTTTTCAAAGGACAGGGATGTGTTGGCCCCAGACTGGCCCAAACCCCCTTTCCTTTAAACTTTTCCCCCAGGTAAAACGGGAAACAAGGACGAAAAAACAAAGTTCTGTTGGTGGCCCCGCTATGGAGGACCCAACACTGATTCGCAGAGGGGTCTCGCTGCTGCTAGCGGGCCCCCCCCCCATTCCTTGAAAGACCTTTTTCTCAGGCAAACAGAACGATAGGCACCCCCAGCCCGAGCTGTGGGGGCTGCACCTCTGCCCTCTCAGGGAGCCTGCGGAAAACCCCCCCGAGGTGGCAAACACAATACTCAAAACTAGAGCACCTTCTACAAGTGGCCAAACTCTATGCCCTTAAATGGGGCTTTGCCCGGGTGGTGTATGGGCCACGGGGCAAACCCAATTTCCTCAACATTCTCTAATTTTTGGGCCTTTCCTGCAGGAGCTTTTGGTAAGGGGTTTTCCTTCCCCCTTTCCCCGCTTAAGGCCATGTGGGAGCCATAGCAGCCTCACCCGCCCTTTTAGTTGGCCCGTTGGTGGGCCAGCCAGATGGGTTGCTTTTTTAAAGGGTCTAGGAGACTCAAACCCGCCTCGCCCCCGTCACTGTTTCCCCACATGGTCCCAGGGCTCTGAAAAGCCCTTCCTTTTTAACCACTGCAAGACCATTGAAATTTCGTCCCCTTTATGGTTTAAAAAAAAACTCCCTAATGGCATTTTGCAGTTAAAGCAAAAGGGTGAAACTGCAGGCACTCTTGGGGAGCCCTACCTGCCCCCGAATTCGAGCCCAACGACCCCAAGGGCCCTCCTGAAGCCGAGGCTGGGTTTTGTAACTAAAGGGGATTGCCCCTTCCTGAGGGTTGGTCAGCAGAGTTTTTCCCCTAAAGGGGTTTTTCCCCCAGCATTTTAGATGGGATTTCTCATTCCCCTATCCCAGGGGAACCCAAGGTTTCGTTTTAACCAGTAAAGTTGTGTGCATTTTTGGGCCCCAAATTTTTCCAGACAGACATTTACAGCATGTCACTATATTTTTAATGAAAAAAATTTTTTGTGGAAAAACTCCCAGCCGTTTTTCTGTCAAAAAAAGAAACCTTGCAAGTTAACCCAAAAGACAGAAATATTTTAAATTTTTATGTTTAAAGTGAAATAAATTTTTGTAAATTTTTAAAAATTTAAAAAATTTTTTATTTTATTTTACTTTCATAAAAAGTTTTTAAATTTTTCAATTTTCTGTTTTTTTTTTGGTTTTTTTTTTTCTTTTTGATGGTTGTTTTGAAAGGGCCTTTTTCTAATTTAAAAATTTTCTGTATAGAGTTCCTGGGGGAAGGAATGCCCCAGGGGGGAAACCCCTTTAACGCTTGGACATTAGGGAAATTTCCCGTGGGGCCCGTGTTTTTCCGCGATGGCTACCTGAAGATTTGAAAACAAGGACAAATGGGGTTTCGAAAAAGCCCCCTAGGCCATCATTCTTATTTATCTTAAAATACGTATACATATTTCATACGATTTCCAAATTTATATTATGGTGTCCTTTATTTTAAATACTTTGGGAAGGGAAAAAACTAAACCCGTCTTTCTGTAGGGTTTGGATGAGAGTTTGGTTTAGGGGGTTTTTGGGATGTTTAAAGGGTTAAAATTTGGGTTTGGGGATTTCCAAAATTAAATACATGTAAAATGGAACAAAGGGGACGGGTTTAAAAAAAAGACTAACACTTTATTTTAAAGGGGTTTTCCCTTTTTAATGCACTTACTATTATAATTACAAGAAATTATGAATAATTACAAAAAACCCAAAAACCAAAACATAACCCTAACCCAAAAGCCAAATACATGGAGTTAATACTGTCCCCATTTTGTTTTGTTGTTTATATATATGTATTTGTGGTGTATTATATATATATTTTATATAAAATATTAAAATAATATAAAATTATATATATTTTTATAATTAAAAAAAATACTCAAAACCTAAATGTATAAATTTCACTTTAAAAAGGAACCTTTTTAAAAAAAAGGGTAACCCAAAAAATGTTACCCCTGCATTTCACATTTTCGTTATGTATGTTGGCAAAAACACTGATCACAGCAGGGATCCCATGATCATGGAAAACTTGGAAAGGTCCTAGAATATTGTGTGCTACAGTTACGTCTAAAAGCTACATATACTTTAAAGTGATTAGAACTAGAGTCAAGCCATAGATCATTTAAGGAGTGTGTTGGGTTATTTCCAGTTTGCTGAACTGAAAAAAAAATGTGTGCAAATTACAACGTACGATAAAAATAGTGGTGCTGTTAATTAACGTATTTTTTGTACTGGAAATGCTGGATTATTTTAAAATGGTGATTTAGTTGCTCTTTCAAAATGTTTTAAAAATGTGTTATTCTTTCTGTTTAGGCTTCTTACCACTTCTATGATTCTGAAGACCCTGAGAAAAAGTGCAGGTTCCCTGGAGAAAGCCAAAAGTCGCCTCTTAGTCTTACAAAGACATTGCCTTCTCTGTTGATTTTGGGTGGCCTCACTTTACCAATGCTGTTAACAGAGTCAGGTAGAAAACTATATCTCAGTACCTGGCTTTATGGGACTCTGATTGGATGGGCGTGGGTAAGTCTTAGTCCTTAAACTAACGATACTGAAAAAAAAAAAAATCCATTCTGACCACTCAGATGATACTTTTAGATTACATCATTGGATTCTTCATTTTTCACCATAGTTTCTTTTTGGCTCATAGTATACTACTCACCAAGAGGCTTTTTTATTGTTTTTCATTTGTTTTATTTCATACTCTTAACTGTCAGAAGGTAAACAGTAACACTGTATCTGCACTTCAAACAAGTATGAGATGCAAAAAAAACTAAAACATTTGTCGGCATAATATGCTTGCAGCACTGTAGACAGATATTCCTATTTTGATTTATAATAGGAATGTTTCAGTTTGATGTCATCATTCAATTGCGATGTAGACCCATTGTGAGGGTTTACTCTAATCTGAAATGCACAAATGGATAACAATATGTAACACAGATACAATGTTTTGTATTAATGTTGAGTATAACCATGGCAGTCTTGAAAAATTTGTCATTTAACCATATAATTGGCCTTGTGGAACCACGTGTGTTTAAATTTCCAGTATGCAAGGTTTTTTTGGATTTTTTTTCAATGATTTGTGTGGTTCTGAATATGGTTTCAACATCAGTTGTGTTTAGGGTCTGTGTTCATCATGATGGTTCTTGAGAATATTTGGGGTATTTTATTATTTTGTTGCTAATTTTTCTTTATGTAATGCAGGTGATTTTTTGTTGGTTATGCATTGGTTTGGATGTGTTTACCATCAGTTATATTTTTATTTGATTTGATGCAAGATCTAAAGAAGCCTGTCAAATATGGGCTTTTATTGTAGTATTGCACTGTTGCTAAATGTTCTAGATAGTTGCCAAAATTAGGTGGTTGCAGGGGTATTAAATATTTGTCAAAAATAAAAAATACAATCTTTTTCAATGTCATGTTATTCAAACCTATGACTTTATTTCTTTGGCCGAATACTAAAACAACCCATTTTTCATGTTTTTTTTCAGAATGTAATCAAAGAGCAATAATTTGGTCCACATAAGAGAAATCTGAAGGACATTTTTCATGAAATCTCATAGTTCAGTGGTTGTTTCTTAAATATACAAATAACCTCTCATCTAAATCATACCATCTAATTGTTCTTTAAATACTGTTGCTTTTTTATTAGAAATATATATGTAGTATTTAATTTAAATTAAGGAATACATTTGATCCATTATATTATTTATTTTGACATTTACCAAAAAAAAAAAAAAAAAAAAAAAGCACTACGTGAGATGTTTTAGAGCTTTGGAGAGACAGACCGTCAACATTGCCACTTGGGGAACTTCAACAAGACTTGCTTTACATAATTGAAGCTTCTGGTTCCTTTTAGATATAAAGGTCCGTGGAGGCTCCAACATTAAAACGATTTGTTGACGTACAGTTAGGTAGCACTTACCGATAATTCATAAATGTGAATTGTCATTAAGGTCCATTATCTAAAAAATATTCTGATGAGAAATGTATTTGAATGATTGGGGGAGTATGGGGAATTTCAAAATGAAACTGAGGCAATAGCCCATAGGCCTTCGAGTATAGTTTTAGAAACCCAAACTTTAACCCTTTAACCGCTTTAATAGGTACTCAAGCGCTTGATACATCAGAAACAATTACAGCAGGTTCCCACAATCATTGAAAACCGGGAAAAGCCCTGGAAATTTATTGTATTAAAATTGTTGTTGATTGCCATGTTTAAGGTATCTTTGCAACAGTTTTGGTAAAGCTATCATGTACTTAAGTGTTACAATAATCAAGTTATTGTTATTTAACAGAGACTTTTTTTCCAATAAATCTTAATAGGTGACAATTAACGCTTTTGCTAAATATATACATTTAAATGGAAGACATATCCTGATCTTTATTCCTAAATAGTATCAAGCACCTTGCCAACAAAAAAAAAAAAAAAAAAACTTTTTTCCCCTTAAATAAGCTTAGCTGAACTACTGAGTGACTTCAGGCCTTCCTATCTTTCATTAATTTAGTACAGATATTTTAGTTTTTAATACATCTTTTTGTCCCTTTCTTGATTTTCTTTTCTTTGTTTTTAATTTCGAACATGGATTGAATTTTGTGATTTATAGGGTTCTGTGTCATCAATTGGTTTCTGATATGTTGGCGTAAAAAGCTGTTACTTATAGTGAGAGTTGTGTTTTGGACTTTCATTAACATTACGGATGTCCTTTTGTTACAGTCAAACCAGCCATAAGTTTAAGTCAACCTTTCTTAAAAAGTGACTGTGTATTTAACAAATGAAAACTGGCTGTGGGTGAGTGTTTCACCTTAACTTCATTTTGGGGGTGGGAAACTCTGACAATTTTCTGATGGACTGATAATTATGGGGGGGGGCAGTTATCATAGTATAACTAGAAGATCATCTATTTGGTAGAAGTGGAATCATTTGATATTTGATGCTGTTTTAAGTTTATACTATGTATTACACTTCTGAAGTCAACCAAACCTGTGGGAGACTGTTCAAAGTCATTTTAACTGCATCAAACAATCTTTCTTAAATTTGTTTGCTGCCAATTTGATGCCCATCTTTTAAAGACTTGTCAAATGCAGTTAACACTTATGATCATGTATTGTCTGTACTATACCCTTCACAATAAAGCTTTTTTTTTCAGTCTGATGCTTTGATTCATTTAGGTCTTCTTAATTATGTTTTGACAATTGATTTTTATTTATTTTTTTCATAGAACACAAAAGCCACCTTAACTCTTATTAGACGTTATATTTATACGTAGTTCTATATTATATATATATATATATATATATATATATATCTATATATATATATATATCTATATATACATATCTATATATATAGGTGTGATATAGAACTCTATAATAGATATATACATTAATATCACACACACCACGTGCAAGCATGGATCCATCCTGGCTTGTCTCAATGTTTCAGGCTGGTGGTGGTGGTGGTGTAATGGCGTGAGGGGATATGTTCTTGGCACACTTTGGGCCCCTTAGTACCAATTGAGAATCGCTTTTAAATGCCACAGCCTACCTGAGTATTGCTTGCTACCATGTCCATCAGCCCGTTAGTTACCTACAGTGTACCTATCTTCTTATGGCTCCCATGTCATAAATCAAATCAATCTCAGACCTGGGTTCTTGAACATGACAATGAGTTCACTTTACTCAAATGGCCTCCACAGTCACCAGATCTCAATCCAATAGAGCAGCTTTTGGATGTGGTGTAACAGGAGATTTGCATCATCGATGTGCATCCGACAAATCTGCAGCAACTGCGTGATGCTATTATGTCAATATGGACCTAAATCTCTGAGGAATGTTTCCAACACCTTGTTGAATCTATGCCACAAAGAATTAAGGCAGTCCTGAAGGCAAAAGGGGGTCCAACTAGCAAGGTGTACCTAATAAAGTGTCCAGTGAGTGTGTGTGTACAGTATATATATATATATAGAGAGAGAGTTATCATCATGTTTTAAGATGAAAATGGCCAAAATTCTCATGTTTTGTAGTAGTTCATACAGCCAACCAAACGTTAGTTACATACAGAACTGTGGTTCTATGACCAAGTGGAAGGCCAGAGGCAGTGCTAAAAGTACTAGTGGAAGACGAATACCTGGATGTGGGTCACAAGGAATCCCCTTGCAAAGCATCCATACATGCAGAGATCACTGCACACACCACTGGCAAGGGAGTCGCATTCAATCAGAGGATGTTGAAAAATAAAGTAAAACTTACAATCATGCATCATTTCTGTTCCTATAAGCATAACATAAGTATAACAGCCTGTGAAGAATGTGTCAGCTACATGACATTTGCCTTTTTTTTCTTTTTTTTTTCTTTTTTTTTTTACTATATCTCAAAAATTAAGCATGTCATAATCACAAAATGTGTCATTTTTATAAAAAATAAAGTTCTCATTAAATGTATCCTAATAATCCTAATTTTCTTTTTAATGCAATAGCTTATTTTACATAAAACTATGATTGTGTGAATGTGCAAAAATTTATTATATCATTGAAAGATAATTATGATATTGTAAACATAATTGTTTTAAATTTGTGCTGGTATTACCTTATGAACTGGTGATTACATTATAAGTTGCCACAGTGTGTTCATAATGTAATACATTTCCACAATAACCTACTACATTGTGAAAATTCATTACATTGAAAATTATTATTACATTATGAACTCAATATTTTATTATGTTTTATTACAATAAAATTTAATATTTATTACATTAAGCACAGCTTCTTGGCATTTTGTGCAGTTATTACAGTGTGAGTTGCTACAAGGCTGGTTCATAATATGTGGGGACAAAATCATGGGTAGAAAAGGCTTGGAATCCATCTCCACAAGCAGGGATCACTCACTGATAAGGCATGGAGTTCACCCACACTTTACTGTTGTAATTGCCGAGGAAAATTTGGTCTCAAATGATAGCCATTTAATGTCAGAGTCTAATATTGGCTCAAATGGGGGATGACACAGGGAATCAAGAACAATATTCACATTCCACGTCTGACTCCACACACCATATGGAGGACACAAATGATTAGCTCCTTTTAGGAAGGCAACAATTAACAGGTTAGACCCAAGCAAAGAATTAATAAACACAGATCAATGAGCTGCTAAAGCCACCATTTACCAGTGTGGAAAGCACTACCTTTAGGTGGAAGTTAAATCACCAAGTTCCAAAAGATGCTGAAAAAAATCTAAAATGCCTCCCACTAAACATTGTAATGAATCAACAGTTAGAACACTAGTCATAAAACATTGTCCATTTTCAAGCGTAAAACCTTTGTATAGATGCAGCACAAGCATTAAAAACACTGTTCCTGCCGCTCTGTGAACACTCCAAGAAAACCCCAGTGGGCCAAGGGGCCACTCCCACAGTTTCAATCGGTCTGGATGTGGGTGCCAAAAGTTTCCTACTAACTGACTCATTAGGTCCAGTCAACTAAGCAGATGACAAAATTGTCCTACTGTCAGTGAGAGAACAGTCTGAAACAATGGCCTTGCAGGGAAATATGGAGTTACTCACAGCAGACAATAACCACACTTGACGCAGAGTCCTCCAAATCAGTGGTAATGGGGGGAAAACATAAAGTATGTCTGGCCAATTGTGCATCCAGACCCGGAGATCCTGTTTCGTCCTTCAGGCAGTGAGAAATTTGACTGTCTGTGAACATGTCTTCTGCTGCAGTCCCATACGTCTGCCATTATCATCTGCACCACTTCTGGGTGTAGAGTCCGATCTCCCAGCCATGTGAAAGAGCATCCACGGCCTAATTTGGGAGTCAGCCTGGTAGATACACTGATGGTAAGCAGGTTGGTCCAAACACAGGAAAGCAGTTTGAGAGCCACCTGAAGTGCACTCTGCAATTTTGTTCCTACCTGATGATTGATATAAAAAAAACATCACCCTGTTGTCTGTGCACCACCAGAACATGTTTTCCCCTAAGAACAGTCTGAAAATGCAGCAGGGCGATTTGGTGATTATGAAGCAGCATAGTCGTAGGACAAAACACCGCTCTTAGGTTCAGATCAAAACATTAAATAGGTTATCCTCACTAAGTAATGCACCCACTGAGAAACCTCATAAAAGTGCCCTACTTATTGGCGAGTCTATTGTATGGAATGTGAAAATACCAAAATACCACCAGCCACCATAGTCCAAGTGCTAGATAATGCTAAACGTAAATTCAGTAACATTGTTATTCACATCGGCACTAATGATGTTCAACTTCACCATCAGAGACCGCTAAAAATAACATTAAAGAGGTGCATGAACCTGCAAATAAGATGTCAGACACTGTAATATGCTTTGGTGATGAGATACCAGGGGTGATACTACGTGGTGAAGAGATACAGACTGTCGTCACTCAGTGGCTGGATGTCTAAGTGGTGACTGCAGAATAACATGAGTTTCATAGACAATTCTAACACATTGACATGAAATGTTATTTGCAATGCAGAAAGACATATTTTATTGTGTTTTGAGTTTTTTGTTATTTAGTTTTTTTTGGTTTTTATGTGCAGGGGAATTTTTGTATTGTTTTTTTGTGAAGTGTAATTATGTAAGTCGAATTAAGCAAATGAGGAGAACACAAGCCCACATATGCTGAAAAGCTTCTTTCTATCTAAAGTTAAGTTTATGCAATGTTTTACAATATATGTAAAGCTTTCCACATGAAAGATTACGACCGTCTTTGCTCTGGACGTAGACTTAGTGCCGTCTTGAATAACACTTTATTCCAGTGGCAACTAAGCAAATGAAGAGAAGAGTCGCAAGCCGACAGAACTGAAGAGCTTCTTGTTCCCTGTAAGAGAAACTGTTTATGCAATGTTAAGCAGTAAAGCGTGCCCACATGCAAAGATGTTTCTACCTGTGAAAAGAATGTTATTCTGCAATGCGACAGAAATGCTTACTGGTTGGAAGACAAATGCGACCCTATCCACTATGCGCAGAACTATTGTTTAAACAGTCAACTTAGACGTAACACGCTCTTCATGTACCATTCTAAACCGGCAACTCCTTCGATGTCACCATTTGACCCTGACTCAAGAAAGAAAAATGTTCTCGAGTGTGGTAGTACGAATCTTGGGGGGTCCAAATCATCTGTTCCACACAAAATAAAAATACCGCACATCATGACCCTAATCATATAACTATACACACCCTAATTGACCAAAAAAGAGAAATAAGACCCAAGAGAAACCATAAAACCACAACAAAGGAAAAAGAAAATATTTGCATTTGCTTTGTGTTGACTTCAAGGAAAAGCGTTTGACTCCATCCTTTTCTAGGCTGTTGAATGAGTGCGCTTTTACTTCTGATAATCCAATGCAGCATCGAGACGGATTGGGACAAAACACAAAAAAATCCAATGTACAACTAAGTAAACAATAGTTGCTAGTTTTATTTTTATTTTTAATATTTTTAAACTCGGCCAATGCAAATAACACACTGATTTCCTCGCCCCAGATTCGCTTGAGTCGTGGCTGTAGCCCCCCCTTCTGGGTGTACTCATTAAGTAGTTAAGGTCAAAACAAATGTGTAATGTTTAATGACGTTCTTGCTTGCATCCCTACACTAGCCCCAATCTACCAGCTGGTCGCGAGAACTGATTTCTGACAATCTGACACAACAAACAGGAAATAAAACAAACAAAACACAGAAAGACATCTTTTCTGGAAACATTAAACATCAGAGGCCTAAAAAAGATCCTCAGGTCTTCGTTTGAAACTACCAGACCTGAAGTTAAATGGCTTTCTGCCTGCGGATGATCGAGCCGCAGCGGCCTATCTCTCAGAACAAGATGGGGCTTTACCAATTCCCGGGACCTCAGCCCTAAGACCTGTCCATTCCAAAGGTCATGTCAAACACACCTTGTATAACAGACGTAAAATTATGATACTGAAAAATTGGGACAGCAACCCGCCCCCTCGAGCCCATGGTTCAAGAGGAAAAAAAACGTCCCCAAACCACACTAAAAATTGTACACCTAGCCGAGACACTTGAACCGTTTGTAACACTGGTTAAATTATCACGGCTGTCTTGGCTCTGTAGGTTGTTGCCGGAGGCATATGATTAGCTGCTGACTGCAAACGCCAACTGTTCATAAAAAGAGGGTCTACAGCCAGCAACACGGAACCTGGTCTAAATATAACCCTTTGTGTCATACACTGATGGGGCTCTTTGCGGATACAGGCCATGTGTTATGGTTTAACCAGCATTTTTAAACCAAAAATTCAAAACAAAAAAAAAAAAAAAACCATAGATCTATAAAAATAGAGTATTTAAATAGCCAATAATCCTTTATGCGTACACAACATGAACAATTTCCCACTAGAAGCTTTTTTAGCAGCACACGTCAGTTAGCGTGCCTGTATCCGACTCAGAAAAGTACATGATATTCCAAAAAAAAAAAAAAACATTCTCAGCGTGTCAAAAAAAAAAAAAAAAAAATGGGGCCAGGTCACGAACCCTTAAACCATCAGAACTGTATCAAACCCATTTTAATTAAACACCATGCCTTCTTCTTCCTTTTTTTATCTATTTTTTTAGCCCCACTAAATCAACCCCTTAAACCTTCACCTCCAGACAACTCCCCCCCCTGCGGTCCCACAAGGACACACTTTACACCATTGTAAATTCGTGTGCAATCTGCCCTGGCGCGCCGCGGAAGTATAAAATTGTCCAGAATAACCTAGCCAACGCCTAAGCCCACCATTTTCTGCCCCCCCCCCCCCCTTTCTAAAGTTAGTTTATGCAATGTTAAGAGTAAAAGCTTGTCCACATGAACGACATTAGAACTTCTATGATCAAAAAGCACAGTTTAGTGCTTCTCAGTGAGAGCAGTTATTATACTATGTAAAGCCCAACTAAGCAAATTACCAAGACAAAAATGCCCAAGCTCACATATGTTGACTCTTTTTGAAAGACACAGCTGTTTCTCTGTGAGAGAGAAAGTTTGTTTGAGATGGGAGAAATCGTCCAGAGTAAAAGCTTTTTCCACATGAAAGATGTTAGACCTTCTACCAATGCCTGGGCACCGCTTTTTAGTTTAGTGCTTCTATGAACTAACACTTTATCAGTGCAACTAAGCAAATGAAGAGAATACAAGCCCACATAAGCCGATTGAGGACGTGATAGTACCCACACCGCATTCTTGCTCCCGCTGTCCAACACCACACCACTTGACCCCCCAATGCTTGGACCACCGCGGGTCGGTGCCTGTGCACGCGTTAAATTTTTTACGAGTGCCAGAGGTTTGCACTGCCGCCAGACCTGTACCCTCTAAAGGTTTAAATGTTTATTCAGGCCGAATAGAGCTTTGGCAATGTAAAGATGCTTTTTGCCATGCCATTCCGGTCATTGATTCTTGCATCTTCAAATAAATATTTCCAACGCAGACAGATAATGATTTAAAGCACAGGTGTTTTTAAGTTTTTATACACGAGTACAAGTTAGGGGAAAGATGTCACACAAGCACAGGAAGCGTAGGGTTAAGAAGCAGCTATGAACAGTAAGGCTCTGTTGGTGCAACTAAGCAAATGAAGAGAAGCTAAAACCCAGATACACTGAAAAGCTTGCTTTCTGTGTTCGAAAAGTTGGTTTATGCAATAATGAGGAAGAAAAAACTTGCCCACATGAAAGATTTTTTCTAACAGATGAAAAGAAATGCTATTAGCAATGCAGCAAGACAGATCCTAAATGTTTGTGAAGTTTAGGCGCATCAAGAATTTATCTTGGTGCTTCTCTGTACAGGAAGCTGAGGTTAGTGCTTCAGTAATCTGGTACACTATGTCACTCTGAACTAAGCAAAGGAGGCGAATGCAAGCCCACATATTTTGAAAAACTTCTTTCTCTGTTAGAGAAAGTTGGTTTATGCAATGCAATGTTAAGAGAGTAAAGCTTGCCCAAAAATTTTTTTAAACATATGAAATAAAATGATTCTTATTTGCAATGCAGAAAGACAGAGTTTAATTGTGTTTGAGAAATTATATGCTCATGTATAAGTTGTTATAAGCGTCTGTGCACAGGATGCTTAGATAAGTGTTTCTCTATGAACAGTAACCCTTTATTTGTGCCACTAAGCAAATGAAAAGAATGCAAGCCGACTATTTTTTGACAAGCTTCTTTCACACTAAAAAGAAAGTTGGTTCATGCAATGGAAGAGAGCAGCTTGCTCTGTCTGAAAGCGATGAGGAAAGTTTTTTTAACATATGAAATAAAATGTTTAATTTGCAATGCCAGAAAGACAGTTTTTTAATGTGTTTGTAAATTATACGCTCATGTAAGTTATGTTAGACTTCTTCTATGCACAGGAGCTTAGTGATAAGTGTTTCTATGAACAGTAACACTTTATCATTTGTGCAACTAAGCAAATGAAAAAGAATGCAAGCCGACATATTTTGAAAAGCTTCGTTTCACTGTAAAAAGAAAGTTAGTTCATGCAATGTGGGAGTAAGTAAAGCTTGCCCACATGAAAAATATTTCGAACATTAAATAAAATATTGCAAATGCAGCAAGAAGCTTAGAAAAGTGGGTCTTTGAACGGTAACACTTTATTAGTGCAGCTAAACAAATGAAAAGAATGCAAGCTCACATAAACTGTATGCTAAAAAAGTCCTTCTTTTTTCTCTCATTAAGAGAAAGATGGTTTATGAAATGTTTAGAGTATAAGATTGCCAACATGAAGCTTTCTTTCTAACGCAAGAATTCGAAATTTCTTATTTGCAATGCAGAAAGCCAGATATTACTAAACTTTAAGCTTTCTGATGCTCATCTACATAGGTTAGAGCTTCTATGCACAGGAATCTTAGTTTAGTTTTTCTATGAACAGTAACACTATACCAGTGTAAACTCAGCCAACGTAAGAATGCAAGCCTACATATGCCGAAAGCCTTCTTTCTCTTTAATAGAAAGCTGGTTTATGCCATGTTAAGACTAAAAGCTTCCCCACATGAAAGAGCATGAGTTTACGGTTTTAAATTTTTATGCTCATCAACGTAGTTAGGTTTTAGCGAGCTTCTATGAACAAGGAAGCTTAGTTTAGTGCATCTATGATTGAACAGTAATGCTGCTCTCTGTTCCGTGCAACTACAGCAAAAATGTAAGAGGAACAAGGTAAGCCCACATACACTGAAAAGTTTTCTGATACATGAAAAAATAGTTCTAATGCATGAATCTTAAATCTTTTATCCAATGCAGAAAAAAAAGATGCCCACATTGGAAGTTTTTCTGCTCATCAATTTATGTAAGAGTTTCTATCGCCAATTGCCAGGAAGTTTAGAGTAAATAAATGAAAATAATGCAAGCCCACATATGAATGAAAAGCTTCTTTCTCGCATTAAGAGAAAGATGGCTTCTTTGAAATGTTCGAAGTAAAGATTGGCAACATGTAAAATGTGTCTAATGCAATTAATTGAAAATTTATTTGCAATGCTTAGAAAGACAGATTTTTAATGTGTTTGAAGTTTTATGCTCATCAAGTTACGTTAGAGAGATTCTATTGACAGGAAGATTTAGTTTTTAGTGCTTCTCAATGAACTGCAGCAATCTGTCAGTAAACGATCCAAGCAAAATGAGGCGGATGCAAAGGCCACATCTTTTGTGACAAGCTTTTTTCTTTTTTTTTGTGTGCAAAATGTTTCTAATATATGAAAAAAAATGTTAAGAGCAATGCAAAAAACATTGCAGACTACTAAGCAAAATGAATAGAATGCAGGCCCCATTAAAAAGCTTGTTTCTCTGTAAGAGAAAAGTGGTTATTGCAAAGTTGAGAATAAAGTTTGCCAACAGGAAATATGTGGTCAAAACCTAGTGTTACTGTTCACACAGAAGCACTAAACTAAGCTTCTCTTTTTGCTTAGAAGCTCTAATTTAACTTCATAAGAATAACAACTCCTAACACATTACTGGCTGTCTTTCTGCATTGCAAAGACCATTTCATTTTCTGTGTAGGAAACATCTTGGATAATACAAGTATTCAAAGCCTCCTTTGCTTAGAAGCTCTAACTTAAATTCATGAGAATATACCTTCTAACACCATTAATATCTGACTTTCTGCATTGCAAATAACATTTTAGTTCATGATTTTAGAAAAACATCTTTTGATGTGGGCAAGCTTTTTAGTCTTTAACCTTGCATGAACCAACTTTCTTGCAGAGAAAGAAGGTTTTTTCAGCATATGTGGGCTCATTTGCTTAGTTGCACAAACATTAGTGTTACTGGGTCACAAAGGCTAACAAAATAAGCCTCCGGTGCTTAGAAGCGCTAAAATTACTTCACGTACATAAAACTCCTAAATCATTAAAATCTGTCTTTCTCTGCATTGCAAACAACATACTACATCATGTTTTTAAAAACACATCTTTGATTGGGCAAGCTTTAGTCTTACTTTGCATAAACCAACGGTCCCTTAAAGAGAGAGAATTTTTCAGTATATGTGGGGCTTCACCGAGCAAAAACTCCGAATTCTTAAAATTCTGCCTTTCTCCCTTTCAATAACATTTCATTTTCATGTTCTATGAAACATCTTTGATGTTGGCGTCTTAACATTGCATAAACTAATTTATCTTATAGAGAAAGAAGGTTTCAGCATATTGGGCGTGCATTATCTTTGATTGCTTAGTTGCACTAACTGTGTTCACAGAAGCAACTAACCAAGCCTCCTGTGCTGAGAATCTCTAAAATTACTTGACGAGCATAAAAATCCTAAATCATACATTCGTCTTTCTCCATTTCAACAACAGTCCTTATGTTTTAGAAACGACCTTTGATGTGGGCAAGCTTTAACTTAACCATTGCTGAACCAGCTTTCTCTTACAGAGAAAGAAGTTTTTCACACTTGTGAGCTCTTTGTAACTACCTGGTTCTGGAAAATTGCTTAGGTTGCACCTACAGAGTGTTTCGGTTCACAGAAGCGTAAACTGAGCTTTTAACGCTTAGACCTCCAAACTAAGTTCATGATCATAAACGAGTACCCTCACGGAAATCCTGTCTTTTCTGCAGTGCAAAAAACATTTCCATGTAAGAATGTTGAAACACCTAATAACATATCTGTGGGCAAGCTTTCGTCTTAACCTTTGTACAACCATCTTTCTCTTAAACAGCGAGAAGGTTTGCAGCACTTGTGGCTTTGTTTCTGTTCCATTGCTTAGTTTGCACTAACAGAGTGTTTTCTGTTCACAGAAGCGCTAAAACTGAGCGTTTTACGCGTAGAACCCCAAACATAAGTTCTGATCCTAAAACTAGTACTCCTGAAACTTTCGCATTGCAAAAAACATTTCATTATAAGATGTTAGAAACACCTTTAATGGGGGCAAGCTTTAGTCTTAACTTTGTACAAACCTCATACTCCTAACAAGAAAGATGTTTTCAGCACTTGTGTTGCGTTGTTTCGGTTCATTCTTAGAGTTGCACAAACAAAGTGTTTCTTACACAGAAGGCGCTATCTGAGCGTTTTACGCTGAGAAACCTCAAACATAAGTTCATATCAGAAAACGAGAACTCACTGAAATCTGTTTTCCCTTCTGCATTGGCAAAAACAGTTCATTTTAAGATGTTAGAAACAACCTATAATGGTTGGCCAAGCTTTAGTCTTAATTTGTACAACCATCATACTCTAACAGAGAAAGAAGGTTGTTCAGCACTTGTTCTTGTGTTTTCGGTTCCATTTGCTCTAAGACAACAACCATTGCACTAACAGAGTGTTTTTCTGTTCACACAGAACGCTAAACTGACGCGGTTGAGGCGGAGAAGCGCAAACATAGGGGCAGGATCAGAAAACGAGGAAATCACGGAAATCTGGTTTTCTGCATTGCAAAACATTTCATGCAAGATGTTAGAAACACCATGCATGTGGGCAAGCGTTAGTCTTAACGTTTGAATAACCATCATGCGCGACAAGAGGAGAAGGTTTTCAGCACTTTTGAGGCGGTGTTTCTGTTCATTTGGCTTAGTAGCACACTAACAGAGTGTTTTTTGTTTCACGAAGCTCGTAAACTGAGCGGTTTTTCCGCTTAGAAGCTCACAACATAAGTTTCATGAGCATAAAAACTAGTAACTCCCTGAATCTTTTGCTCTGCAATTGACAAAAACATTTTCATTTAAGAGTGGTTAAACACCTATAAGGTGGCAAGCTTAGTCTTAACTGTTGTACAAACAATCAGGGCTCGAACAGAGAAAGATGGTTTTTTCAGCACGTGCTGGCGGTTCTTTCTGTTCATTTGCTTAGTTGCACGTACAGAGTGTTACGCTGGGCACAGAAGCGTAAACCGAGCGGGGGACGCTTAGAAGCTCAACACATAGGGGCATGATCATAAAAGTAGATAACGCTCAGGGGAGAAATCGGACGTACTCGGGTCTGCATGGGCTACACGCGACATTTCATTTAAGATGTTAGAAACACCTATAATGTGGGCAAGCTTTCGTTCGTAACTTTGGACAAACCTCTAGTCTCTAACAAAGAGAAAGGAAGGTTTTCAGCACGGCGGGAGTGCTTTGTTCTTCTGGTTCATTGCTTAGGCACTAACAGAGGGGTTACGGGTCACAAAAGCGCGAAACTGAGCGGTTGAGGCGTAAGCACCTCAACAGAGGTCTGAGCAGAAAACTAGTAACTCCTGGAATCTGTTGGGGCGGGCAATTGCTAAAACATTCAGGGAAGATGTAGAAACATCGTCTATAAGGTGGGCAAGCGGGGCGTCTTAACGGGGTACAAACGAGCAGGCTCGAACAAGAAGAACGAAGGTTTGCAGCACGTGTGGGGGCTTTGTTCTGCGGGTCATTTTGCTTAGTTTGCACGAACCGAATGTGTTTCGTTCACAGAAGTGGCGAAACTGACGTTGTGAACGCTGAGAACCTCAAACAATAAGTTCATGAGCCAGAAAACTAGGGAACTCACTGAAATCGGGGGATGGCATGGGCTAGACACACGCGCGGTTCATGGAGAGGGGGAGAAACACCTATAATGTGGCAAGCTTAAGGCGTAAAACGGGGGGAACAAACCATCATTAACTCTAACAAGAAAGACAGAAGTGTCGGTGAGGCAGCACGGAGGGCGGGCTTCCTCGAGTTGGGCGGGGCATGTGCGAAAGATGGGCACGAACAGAGTGTTGGTACTGTTCACAGAAGCGCTAAACGGAGCGGGGTGAGGCGGACGAAAGCTCAAACATAGGGTGCGGGAAGGAGGGGATCATAAAACGAGTAACACACTGGAAATCTGTTTGTCTGCATTGCAAAAACATGTCAAGTTAAGATGTTAGAAACCACTTTTCAGTAATGGTGGCAAGCATTGGTTTGAAGTCCCTACAACTTTGCGGTAGCAAGGCCGGAAAGCCATCCATACTCTAACAGAGAAAGAAGGGGGTCAGCACTTGTGGGCTTTGTTGCTGTTCCATATTGCTTAGTGGCACTCAGCAAGTGTTTTCGTTCAAGAACGCTAACCTGAGCGTTTTCGAACGGCTTAAACCTCAACATAAGTGCTGGACAAAAACTAGTAACTCATGAATCTGTTTGCTGCAGTGCAAAAACCGGTCAATTAAGAGGGTTAGAAACACGTTCATGTGGGCAACTGTTAGTCGGAACTTTGTACAAACCAGCATACTAGAACAGAGAAGAAGGGGGCAGCACTTGTGGGCGTTCGGGGGGTCAGGGGGGCGAGTCGATTTGCGTAGGTCATGGACATAGTGTGTCAGATCGCGAAACGGACTAACTAGTCAGGGAGGCGTGACAACCTGAACGCGCACTGCTAAAGTCAGGAGCCGAAACTAGTAACTGACACAAACTATACTGCGGTGTTATGGTGCATGCGAAAACATTGCAGTTAAGAGGGTAGAAACACCTTTCATGGGGGCAAGCGTTGGAGTCTGAACTGGGCATAACAAACCAGCAGACTATAACAGAGAAACGAAGGGGTCAGCACGGGTGGGCTTGGGCTGCGGGGTCAGTGGCGTAGGGGCACGAACAGAGTGGGGTTCTAGTGCACAGAAGCGCGAAACTGAAGCGGTTGACGGCGTTAGAACCGCAAACAAGAGGGTAGATCATAACCAGTACCTCACGGAAAGCTGGTGCTGCATGGCAAAAACTCAGGGAAGAGGTAAAACACCGAAATGGGGGCAAGCTGAGGCTACTTGGTCAAACCACAACGCGAACAGAGGAAAAAGGGTGTCAGCCTTGGGGGCTGTGTTTCTGGTCAGTTGCGGAGTGCACTAACAGAGTGAGTGCTGTTCACAGAAGCGCTAACTGATCGTGTGTTGACGCTGAATTAGAAGCTGCAACAGAAGGTGCAGGATCATACAACTAGTACTCACTGAAAGCGGGTGTCTTCGCAGTGGCATAAAACATTTCAGTGGTAGGATGTTAAAACACATTCGTTATTGGCAAGCGTGAGTGCTGTACACTTGGCACACCATCAACGCTACACAGCCCAGAAAGACAAGTGTCCACAGCACGGGTGGGCATCGGGTGGCAGTGGCAGTTTGGCTAACAGAGGCGCGAACGGTCCAGAAGCGCGCGACACAGAAGCGCGGGTCAGTCACTTGGCGCTTGGCAGGATGAACTCAACATGGCGGCATGATCTATTAAACGAGTATCTGCACGAAAGCGGGGCTGCGGCTAGACGTGCATTTTGGGCGAAAAACATTGCGCGTGAACAAGGAGGTGAGAAACACCTACTAAGGGGGCACGCTTTAGAGGCTTAACGGGGTCACAACCAGCATCCCACTCCTAACCAAGAAAGGCGACGGGGGGCATCAGCACTGGGGGAGTTCGGTGTCTGGGTCAGCAGGGCGGAGGGCTGAAGGGCACGACCAGAAGGGGTTGCTGGGGCACAGAAGCGGAAACGAGCGGGGAGGCCGTGAAAGCGCAAAACATCGAGGTCATGTCGTAAAAAACGGGTCGCACGCACACGGGAAGCGGGGGCGGCAGGGCAAACAGGGCAGGGAAAGGGGGAGAAACACCGTAAAGGGGGGCAAGCTGTAGGCGTAAACGGTGGGACACACCGCAGACTCTAACAGAGAAAGAAGGTTGGTCAAGCACGGGGGGGGGCGGGCGGCGGGGCAGTGGGCGGAGGGCACTAACAGAGTGGGGTTGGTTCACAACGCGCTAAACGAGCGCAGGGGACGCGGAGAAGCTCAAACAGAAGTGCATGATCATAAACTAGTAACGCACGGAAATCTGTGTGCGGCATTGCAAAAACATTTCATTGTTGAAGAAGGGAAAAACCTGAAGAATGGGGCGAGCGGGAGTCTGAACGTGTGGACAAACCATCAGCGCGAACAGAGAAGAAGGGGGCAAGCACGGGGTCGGGTGCGGGCTGGCGGGTCAGAGTTGCGTAGGGGCACGAACAGAGGGGTGCGGGGGGTCACAGAAGCGCTAAACGGAGCGGTGGTATGCGGGGAGAAGCGCAAACATAAGGTTCATGAGCAAAAACTAGAGAACAGCACCCGAAAGCTGGGGGGCGGCATGGCAAAAACAGTTCAGGGAAGATGGGAAAAACACGGGATGGGGGGCAAGCTGGAGTCGTGAACTGGGGACAAACCAGCAGACTCTAACACAGAAAGAAGGTTGGGCAGCAGCGTTGGGGTGGGGGTCTGTTCATATGGGGGGCGGTGTGCTCAACGAAAGTGCTGGCGGGTCACAGAAGCGCTAAACTGAGAGGGGTGAGGCTTACGAAACTTCAACATAATGGCAGGATCATAAACTAGTAACGCCGGGAAAGGGGAAGCGGGGACGGGGCAGGGCAAAAAAAACAGGCAGGAAGGGGGTGGCAACCATTCAAGGGGGCAGCTGGAGGGCGTAACTTTGCACAAACCATCATACTATAACAGAGAAAGAAGGGGGCAGCACGGGGGTGGCGCGGGCGGCTGGGGCAGGGGCTTAGGTGCACGTAACAGAGGGGTTGCGGGTCACAGAAGCGCAAAACGGAGCAGGGAAGCGGGAGAAAGCGCAAACGAAGGTAAGATCGAAAACAGGAGCACAAACGAGTAACGCGGTGCTGAAAGGGGGTACTAAAACTATCAAAAACGGTCAGTGTCGACGACATGTGGAGCGATGCGTAGCAACACCGTCTGCCGATGGCTATTGGGCAAGCGGGGAGTCGTAACGTGGTGCAGACAACACATTTCCCACCCTCACTCGTAACAGGAAGAAGGTACGGCACACGGCACCGGGCGGTGTCTGGCTGATCCGCGCACGCTCGTAGCGATAGGTTCTGCGTGGTGTGCCCCAACTAACAGAGTTGCGGGTCACAGAACGCGAAACTGAGCGTTTAGGATTGGAACTGCAAACAGAAGGCATGATCAAGACAACGAGAACACACTGGAAGCGCGTAAGCGCACGGCAAATCACCTGTCAGGTAACACAGCAGAAACACCCCGTAAGGGGGCAAGCTTTAGTCGAACTGCGTACAAACCTCAGACGCTAACAGAAAAGCGGGTGGGCGAGCACGGGGGGGCGTGCATGCGGGGGCAGTGGCTGTAGTAGGGCCTAACAGAGGGGGTTCTGGTCACAGAAGCGCGAAACTGAGCGGGTTATATGTAGAACTTGAAAGCCCAACAAGTGCAGGATCAGAAAACGAGTATCGACGTGAAAGCTCGGGCGGCATGGCAAAACAGGCAGGAAGATGGAGAAACACGGAAGAGGGGCAAGCGTAAAGTCGTAACGTTGGAACAAACCAGCAGGGCGAACAACAGAGAAAGAAGGTTGTGCAGCACGGGGGGGCTTTCTGTTCTGTTCATTGGGGTAGGGGCACTAACAGAGGGGGGCCGGGCACAGAAGCAGCGAGAACGGAGAGCGTTGGGGACGCCGGAAAGCTCAAACAGAAGGTCATGATCACAAAACTAGTACTCACGGAAAGCGGTTAATTGCATTGCAAAACATTGCAGGTGAAGAGTGGTAGAAACACCAGTAAAAGGGGGCGACAGCGGGAGCGGGAACGTGGTGACAAACCAGCAGACGCGAACAGAGAAGAAGTTTTTTCAGCACTTGGGGGCGCGTGCGTGGGGGCATCATGGCTTAGTTGCACGAAACAGAGTGGGGCGGTTCCACATAAGCGCGAAAACGGAGGCGCGGTTTGGCTTAGAAGCCGCAAACATACGGTCAGGATCATAAAACTAGAACGCACGGAAATCGGGGGCGTCGGCAGGGCCAAAACTTCAGTGGACATGTGAAAACACCGAGTAGGTGGGGCAAGCAAGGGAGTCTTAACTTTGGGCAACAACCAGCAGACTCGCACAGAAAAGGAAGGTTTGGCAAGCACTCGGGGCGGTGGGGGCGGGGCAGCTGTCTATATTGGCACTAACAGACTGGGGTGGGGGCACGAGGCAGCGCTAAAAAACTGCAGCGGGGGGAACGCGGAGAAGCGAAACAGAAGGGTCAGGATCACTAAACTAGTTACGCACGGGAAATCTGTGCGGGGGGGGTTTCTGCAGGGGCAAATTCTGGCAGGTAACACGGAGAAACCGAGAATGGGGGCAGCGGATCCCTGAACGTTGGTACAACCACCAGACGATTACAGAGAAAGAAGGTTTTTCAGCCTTGTGTGGCTTGTTTCTGGTTCCTGACCTTTTAGTTTGCCCGCACCAAGTGGGGCTGGGCACAGAAGCGCTTAAACTGTAGCGGTTTACCGATAGAACCGCAACAGAAGTTCGGATCAGACAACAAGGAACGCCAAAGCGGGGGTCCTGTTTATTGCAGGGCAAGAACCTGTCAGGGAAGGGTATGAAACACGTTGAATGTGGGCAAGCTTGGCGGTCGTAACTTTGGACAAACGCAGCAAGACTCTAAACCAGAAGAGGTGTCAGCACGTGTGGGCTGTGTGTCTGCGTCATGTGGCTTAGGGGGCACGAACAGTGTTTTCGAGGCACAGAAGCGCTAAACTGAAGTGTTTACGCTTCAGAAAGTGCAACAGAAGTTCAGGAGCCGAAAGACTAGTAACCACGGGAAACAACGTGTGCCGCATTGCAAAAACAGTGCAGTTTAAGATGGTAGAAACACCTATAAGGTGGGCAAAGCGGTAGTCCTAAACTTTGTACAACCATTCAAGCTATACCAGAGAAAGAAAGGTTTTCAGCACTGTGGGCGTTGGGGGTCCGGGTGCGTTGCTTGAGTTACACTAACAGATTGTTTTGGGCTTACACAGTACGCTAACTGAGCGGTTTTACGCGGTAGAAGCTGAAACATACGGTCATGATACATAAAACTAGTAACTCAGGGAAATCTGTTTTCCTGCATTGCAAAAACATTTCATTTGAACATGTTAGAAACACGATTTAATGTGGCAAGCGTTTAGTCATGAACGGTGTACAAACTCATAGACGCCGAACAGAAAAAAGGGGGGCAGCACGGGGGTGCCTATTGGTGCTGGGCATAGTTTGCTTAGGTTTGCACTACAGAGGGGGGCTGGGCACAGAAGCGCTAACTGACTGGTACGCTAGAACCTCAACAGAGTCTTCATGACAGAAAACGAGGAACAGCCGGAAAGCGTGTCTGGCAGGGCAAAAAACAGGCAGTTAAGGAGGGGAGAACACCGATAATGGGCAAGCGGGATCGGAACTTGTGAAGAAACCATCAGACGCCTCAGAGAAAGGTCAGCAACGTGGGGCGTGTGGCGGCAGGTGCTGGATGCACTAACAGAGGGGGGGGGGGGGGGGGGGGCACGAAGCGCGAAACGGAGCGTTTGGCTGAGAAGCTCAAACAGAATGCAAGCAGCAAAACCGAGGATCACTCACGGATAGCGTGGGCGGCGGGGGCAAAAACGGTCATGAGAAGGTTAGAACACCCTATCTAGTGGGCACGCGGGGAGCTGTAACGGTTAACAAAACCAGCAGACGCGAACAGAGGAAAGAAGGTGGGCGCACGGGGGGGCGGGGGGGCTGGGCGGGGCTGAGGGGCACGAACAAGGGGGTTCGGTGCACAGAACGCGAAACTGAGCGGGGGAACGCGGAGAACCCAAAACATAAGTGCAGGAGCATAAAAACATAACTCACGGGGAAGCGGGGGCGCAGGGGGGCAGACAGGCAGGGAGGGGGGAGAAACACCGAGAAGGGGGGCAACGGGAGGCGGAACGGGACAAACCACCGACGCGAACAAGAGGAGGGGGCACACGGTTCTTTGCGGTTGGCTGCTTGGCTAGGGCACTAACAGAGTGTTTATGACGGGTTCAGCAGAAGCACGAACGGAGAGGGCGAGCATGCTTAATCTCAAAACATGGTTGGCTATGGATCAGAAAACGAGCAACTCGCATAGAAAATCTGGTGTGGCTGCGCACGGGCTGAACCATTTCAGTCAAAGAGGGGGAGAAACAGAGTGTGGGGGGCAAGCGGTTTAGCGGCAACGGGGACAAACGATCAGATCGCTAACAAAAAGAAGGTGGCGCAGCGGGGGGGCTGGCTGTCGGGCCTGGCGTGTGTGGCAACGAAGAGGGTTGGCTGTTCCGGACGCTGACTGAGGCGGGTGGTAGGCAGAGAAGCCGCAAACATAGTTCAGGATCAGAAAACGAGTAACGCACTGAAAGGGGAGGTGCCTGCACGGCGAAAACAGGTCGGTGAAGAGTTAAACTCGTGCATGGGGGCAAGCTTGAGGCTGCACGGGGGTAACCAACTATCATTTTTAAAAGAGAAAATGAGGTTTTCAGGATTTTTGGGCTTTTTTCTGTTCATTTGCTTAGATGCTAACAGATGTTTACTGTTCACAGAATCGCTAAACTAAGCGTCAATGCTGAGATTTCAAATTAATTCATGATCATAAACTAGTAACTCACTGAAGTCTGATTTCTGCATTGCAAAAACCCTTCATTTAAGATGTTAGAAACATGTTTAATTGGGGGGCAAGAGTTTGTCTTACAATGCATCAAAAACTTCCTATAAAAGATAAAAAAGGGGGTTCCCGCACTTTTTGGGCTTTTCCTTTTTGGTTATTTACTTAAAATTGCATTAAAAGATTCTTTCTGGTCCCCGAATTCGCTAAACTAAGCGCTTGTGCTTTGAACCTCTAAACCCTATGTTTTTGGTTCATAAAACTAGTAACCTAACCCCTGAAAAACTGATTCCTGCCCCCTAAAAAACTTTACTTTAGATATTGAAAACTTTAAAGTGAGCTCGCTTTATTTTTTTTCTTTCTAAAACCCCATTCTCTAACAAAAGAAAAAACATTTTCAACCCTTTTTTCTTTCTTTCTGTGCAATTGCCTAGTTTTTACTAACAGATTTTTCCTGTTTTCCCGAATCGCTAAACTAAGCGTCTAATGCTGAAATGTTCAAATATAAGTTCTTGTCATAAAACTAGTAACTCACCGAAACGGGTTTTTCCCGCCTTGGGAAAAACACTTCATTTTTGGTGTTAAAACCTTTAGTGTGGGCAAGCTTTAGGGTTTTTTTTTAAAAAAAACTATCATTCCCTAACAGAGAAAAAAAGGTTTTTTAGCTTTGTGGGCTTTTTTTTTTTTGTTTTATTTCTTTAATTTTTCAAAAAGAAATTTTACTGTTCCAGAACGCTAAACTAAGCGTCTAATTCTGAGTTTTCAAATTAAGTTCATTTCATAAAACTAAATAAATCCCGAAATCATTTTTCCCCGCATTGCAAAAACATCATTTTAGTGTTAGAAACAGTTTTTTAAAGTGGCAAGTGTTTTCTTTCCAATGCCAACCCCAAATTTTCCCCAAAAACAGATAAAAAAGGGATTTGCCCTTTTGGGCTTTCCTTTTGGTTTATTTTTCTTATTTTCATTAAAAATTTTTACCGTTCACAGAATCGCTAAATAAGCGACTTTTTGCTTTTAAACTCTAACAATTTTCCTGACATAAAACTAGGAACTCACTGAAATCGGAAATTTTTGCATTGAAAACCCCTTCAAATTTAAAATTTAGAAACCTCTTTAAAGTGGCTAGCTTAGTTTTATCTTTCTACAAACCCTCATTCCTAACAGAGAAAAACATTTTCAGCACTTGTGGGGGCTTTTTTTCTGTGCAATTGCCTAAATTTGGGCTAACAGAGGGTTCCTGTTTTACAGAATCGCAAACAAGCGTCCCCAATTCTGAGTGTTTTAAATATAAATTCATGTCATAAAAATAGTAACTCACTGAAAAAAGGTTTTTTTGCTTGAAAACACTTTTTATTTTTAGATGATAAACTCTTTAGTGTGGGCAAGCTTTTGGGTTTTTTTTTCCCAAAAAACATCATTTCTCTAACGAAAAAATTTTGGTTTTTTAGGCCCCTTTGTTTTTGGGCTTTTTTTTTTTGGGTTTTATTTGGGTTTTAAAGCACTAAAAAAGGGCCTGGTTTTACAGAATTTCCCAACTAAACGTCTAAAGCTGGGTTTTCAAATATAAGTTCATGATCATAAAATAGTTTAAATCACCGAAAACTGATTTTTTTGCCTTGCAAAAAACCAAACTTTTAGATGTTAGAAAAAATGTTTTTAAAGTGGGCAAGTGTTTAGGGCTTACAAGTGCCCTAAACCAAATTTCTTTTAAAGATAAAAAAGGTGTTCAGCACTTGGGGGGCTTTCCCTTTTTGTTTTTTGCTTTGTTTTCATTCCAGAGTCTTACTGTTCCAGAATCGGGTAAAAAACGGGCTTTTTGCTTTGAAGCTCTAACATTGTTTTTGATCCCTAAAAATAGTTAACTCCCTGAAATCTGGGTTTTGTTGCAAAATCACTTCATATTAGATTTAGAACTCTATAAAAGGGGGGCTAGCTTTATTTTTATCTTTTTAACCCAAACCCCTATTTTCTAACAAGAAAAAACCTTTTCGCACTTGTGTGCTTTCCTTTTTGTGCAATTTCCCCAGTTGGGCTAACAGAGGGGTTCCCGTTCACGAAACCCCTAAACTAAGCGTTTAATCTGAGATTTTCAAAAATATTCATTCATAAAAATAGTAACTCCTGAATCGTTTTTTTGCTTGGGAAAAACATTTATTTTTAAAAGTTGAAACACTTTAGTGTGGGGAAGCTTTTAAATTTTTTTTTGTCAAAAAAACTACCCTTCTCTAACAGAGAAAATGAGGGTTTTAGCATTTTTGGCTTTTTTTCTGTTCATTTGCTTAGATGCATTCGAGTGTTTTTGTTCACAGGAAACGCTAAACCCAGCGTCTAATGCCCGGATGTTCCAAAAATAAGGTTTATGATCAAAACTAGTAACCCCCCGCAAACTTATTTCTCATTTCAAAAACAGAATTTATTTTGATGTAAAAAACATGTTTTAAAGTGGGCAAAAGTTTGTCTTACAAGGGCATCCCCAAACCCAATTTCTATAACAGATAAAAAAAGGGGTTCGCAATTGGGGCTTTCCCTTTTTGTTTCCCTTTGCTTAGGTTGCATTTTTTCAGAGTCTTCTGTTTTACCAGAATCGCTAAACAAGCGACTTTTGCTTTTTAAACTCTAACTATGTTCATGATCAAAATAGAACTCACGAAAGCTTATTTCTGCATTGCAAAAACACTTCATTTAGATTTTGAAACTCTATAATGGGAAACTGCTTTAGTTTTTCTTTTTTACAAACCACCCCTCTTTAAAAAGAAATAAAATTTTCCACTTTTTTGCTTTTTTTTCGTGCAAATTTCCTAAAGGCCCAAAAGAGTGTTTTGTTCACAAAAAATCGCTAAACTAGCGTCAATGGTGAATGTTCAAATAAAGTTCAAGATCTAAAACTATAACTCACTGAAAACGGTTTTTTTGTTTGGGAAAAACCCTTCATTTTAGATGTTAAAAAACATCTTTAAATGTGGCAAGCTTTATTTTTAAATTTTTTAACAAAAACATTCCCCTAAAAAGAAAATGAGGTTTTTCAGGGTTTTTTGGGGGTTTTTTTTCTGGGTTTATTTTTCTTAGATGCATTAACCCAAATTTTTCCCGTTCCAGAATCGTAAAAACCCTCTAAGTGGGGGAAATTTTAAATAAAAAGTTCATGATCATAAAAAGATAACTCACTAAATCTTGGGTTTTTCAAATTTGCAAAAACACTTCATTTTAGATTTAAAACCTGTTAAGTGGGGAAGAGTTTAAATCCCTTTCAAGTGCATCAAACCCAAATTTCATTCGAAAAAAGGTTTCAAAAAACTTCTTTCCTTTGTTCAGCACTTTAAAAAGACTTACTGTTCACAGAATCGCTAAACTAAGGGGCTTGTCTTTTAATTTTCCCAAAATATGTTCAAAGATCATAAAACAAAACTTCACTGAAGGGTTTTATTTCCATTTAAAAACCCTTTACTTTAGATATTAGAAACCTCTTTTAAAGTGAGCAGCTTTAGTTTTAAACTTTTTTACAAACCACCTCCCCCCAATTTTTCCCCCCTTTCCCCTTTTTCCCCCCCCTTCCCCAAAAATCCGGTTTCCCCCCCCCCCCCGAAACCCACGGCCCTTTCCCCCTTTCTTTTCCTCCCCTCTCCTTTTTTCCCCTTCCCCCCTTCCTTTTTCCCCCCCTTTTTCCCCCCTTTTTTTTTTTTCCCCCTTCCCCCCCCTAACCCGAGAAAAAATTTTCAGCATTTTTGGGCTTTCTTTCGTTCAATTTTCCTTTGTTTATTTCCAATTGGGTTTGTTTACAAATCGCTAAAAATAAGCGTCTCAAAGCTGAGAGTTCAAAAATTTAAATTCATGATCATAAAACTAGTAACCAATGAAATCGGTTTTTTGCATTGCAAAAAAACTTTTTTTAGAGGGTTTGAAAAATTTTTTTGTGGGGAAAGTTTTTTTATTTTTACAAACCTACCCCCTTTTTTAACAGAAAAAAGGTTTTTTTAGATTTTTGGGCTTTCCCTTTTGTTCATTTCTTCGTTTATTTAAACAGAGTTTACGTTTACAAATCGTAAACAAGGACTTGGTGTTTTAATTAAAGTTTTAGGTCTAAAAATATAACTTTACTGAAACTGATTTCTGCATTTAAAAAAACTTTATTTGATTTAGAAACATTTTTTTAAAGTTTGGGAAAATTTAGTTTTCCTTTTTTTCAAAACCCCCTTCTTAAAAAGGGGAAAAAATTTTCCCGCACATTTTGGGCTTTCCTTCTGTTCCTTTTCCCCTTTTTTCAAACAGAGTTTCCCGGTTTACAAAACCGCTAAACTAAGCGCTTTGTTTTTAATTTTTAAAATTAATTTCAGATCAAAAACCAGTAAATCACTGAAACGGGTTTCTTTTTGCCCCTTTAAAAAAACTTTTTATTTTTTGATATAGAAAAATCTTTAAAGGGGGCAAACTTTAGTTTTTATTTTTCACAAACCTTTTTTCTTAACAGGGAAAAAATTTTTCAGCATTTTTGGGGGGTTTTTTTCTGTTCAGTTGCCTAGTTTTCAAACAGAATGTTCCGGTTTACAGAATCGCTAAACTAAACGTCTAATGCTGGTTGTCCAAAAATAAGTTCAAAGATCATAAACTATAACTCCCCCGAAATCGTTTTTTGCCTTGGGAAACACTTTATTTGTGGTTTTAAAAAAATTTTAATGTGGGCAAAGTTTTTTTTTTCAACAAACCACTTTTTTAACAGAAAAAAGGTTTTTTAGCCCGTGGGCTTTTTTTTTGTTCTTTCTTAGTTTTCATTTCAGAATGTTACTTTTTCCCCAGAAAACGCTAAAAAATAAGCGCTTGTGGTTTTTTTCAAAATAATTCAGGTATAAAACTAGTAAATCACCGAAACGATTTCTGCATTTTTAAAAACACTTTATTTTTGATTTTGAAAAATTTTAATGTGAGCAAAAATTTTTTGTTTAATTCTTTTACCAAAAAATTTCTCCCAAAAAGAAAAACAATTTTCAGGGACT